>NW_018237354.1:647223-696945 GCF_001263595.1 Phalaenopsis equestris | reverse complement strand
ATATATATATATATATATATATATGAATTAAAACACATTTTACCCGCGCACGACGACGCGACAAAATAGGTGTCCTCCCTAGGCAAAATCGACGTTCCGGACGCGCTGGCGCAGTCCGTTTCGTCATCCGGGGTCGCTCGGACGACGTCGCCGACAATCAGGTCAAAACGCGTCGAAATTCAAATTTCACAAAAAATCGACCTGCGATCGATCGTCACAAGTGGTTTACTCGAGTCCCCGACAAATAACGGTGCAGTCAATGCGAATTGCAGCAATCGGACGCGTCGACTCTCCGAATCGCGAAGCTGGTGCGCGCAGGAGTGTGAATTGTGCAGAAGGCCACCCTAAGGCTCGGGAAGGTCCTATAGGAATCCATTTTGGGTTTCCTCATGTCGGTTTCATCCTTCTAAGCGTTAGAAGTCGATACCACACACGCGAAACTCCAAAAGAGGACGGAAACGGGTCGAACTAAAACGAGGCGGGCACCACTTCTAAGGTTCTAAGATAGTCAAGGGAGGTCCCTAAGGCTAGATCCTAAACCCTAAGAGGAAGACTAGACCTCACTAAAAATGAGGTCAACACGCGTCTGCTTGTGCATGTGCGTGTCTATGTGTATGTTTGTATGCGTGTTTGTATGCATGCATGCATGCATGTATGACTTTCGTTGAGATTGGCGCTTGCGAGCTCTAGGTTAGAAACTAAGGAGTTGTGCCTGTGTGAGTGTGCATGTTTGTATGTATGCGTGTCTGTATGTGTGCTTGCATTTATGCATGTATGACATCCACTGAAATTAGTTGTTCAATTCCAAACAATCGTATGAACCAACTTGTACAGTGTCACTCCACTGTTTATCTCTGTATGTCAACTTCCTCCTGTCCCCCACAAGCCCTAACCGCACCACACCTCACGCACTCCTCTTTGCCGCAACTCCCAAGTCACTTGATCTCCTCCCTATTCAAACCACACATTGTCGAAATCTTTCGTCTCTCTGTCCCGCTTGAATTTGAACTGCTTCTTCTCCTTGCTCCTATTTGCACAACATAGTCGAAGTCGTGAGGCCCTGTTCACTCCTTTTTTCTATAAGCAGAGCCAAAACTCATTCCCCTTTGTATTCGTGTGACTTGAAAACCAATTTTATGTCCAAACCCCATTGCCCGTCAACCCTCAACATGAATCTTTATTTTTCTATCATACTATTTGCATTTTTACATTTTACATTGTCAAAAAAAGAAGAAAAAAATTAGGGTTGTATATATTTTTATTTATTTTATTTCGTTGTTGTCGCTTCAACATCGTTTTGCTGATCAACATCTTTGTCGTCGATCTCGCTCGCAAAAGGTATAAGATGAAAGTGGGAGGGTAATTTTCAAAATATTTATCCAAGGAATAGTACCAGTCCATGAAAATTAATTACCGTGCGGTGAAATTGCAGTCTCGTTTGAATATTTTTTTAAATTCAGGAGATTTAAAATAACTGTCCTAAGAAATGCTAGTGCCTGTCTTTTGGAATTAAGTACCACTCAACGAAAGTAAAGTGCACTTATTCGGGCAAATGCTTGCATGTGATTTAATCTTTTTGCATGTACATTGAAGGCTTATATTTTCTTTTAAGACCGTGGGTTGAATATATATTTTTGCTCTTCGGTAATATTTTCTCAGAACACTAACCAATAAGTTTTTTGAGATAGTAGGGAATGTTGGCATTTTTTCCGGTGCCTTTAACAGGGGTTGACGTCGGAAGGTTGTCAAATTTTTCGATTGATTTGGACTTATAAAGAACTTAAGGTTTTGGACTGTTTCAACTTATGAAATAATTTAAAATATGGAGAATTTGATTTCTAAAAATAATTTGAATATGAGCTTTTAAAAAAGAAAAATCTTATGCCCCTGAGACTTGAAAATATTTGAAGTTGTGTTTTTAAAGTTTAGCTCATAGGATTTGAAAATATTTAAATGTTGTGGCTTTTCAAAGTTAGGCTCCTAGGATTTAAAAATTAATTCAAATTGGGCTTTTCCAAAATTTGACTTCTAGGGTGAAAATTAATTTAAAATTGAGTTTTCCAAACCTAGGCTCTAAGGGGTTGAAACATAATTCAAATATGAATTTTTTTTTTAATTTGAAAAATTTTTCAACAAGATTTGCAATTATAGTTCGCAAGCAGAGTCAAAGCAGTAAGATGCTCGAAATGAAGATGTGTGCAGCATAAAGTCATAACATTCACACAAGCTTTCAAAATGTTTAAATGGTCTCTGACTTTATCAACTCCTAAGATAGTGTTTCATTTGAATATAAATACCCCCAAGGTTTGTGAGAGTTTTTCAAGTTACATGCTTTCAATTTATATGCATGTATTTTATAGCAATGCAATCAGGAAAGTTTAATAATATCAATGCTTACATTTACATTTTAAGACACCTTCTAACTTTGAAACATTGAATTAAAATGTGCAAATATTTTTAAAAATATGCTGCATCAAAATGCATGTAAATTAGCTTATAAACTGCCACTGGGTCTATAATTCTGACTTGCAAGCAGACATAAGGTTGTCATTTGAAGAGGTCAACATGAGGCCCTTAATATAAAATTAACACAAGCTTTCACAAAAACTTTAAAGGATTTCATGAGTTCTAAATCAATAATTAGTATAGGGGCAAAATTTCGAGATTCATACAAATGTGTTGCGATCTTTTCAAGTAATTATGTGAGCATTTTGAATCTACATGCGTGCATTTTAATGGGATAAAAGAATAATCAATAAAATTTCAATAATTTTCATGCTTGCTTTCATATTTTAAGACATTCCCAATTTCAACGCGTGGCATTAAATGATGCAAGCATTTTTTTTAGAAAATGTGCAATTACAATCCTTGGATAGGCTAAATGTCATTATAAAAGTGCATAAATGTCATATAACTACATCATAGTAATATGTCAAATATAATGTGCATGCATATGAGCAAATGAATATTCATGTGATTAAGAAAGATTTAGCTGATTATAAGTTTCCCACTTCAAATGTGTGCACGATTCAAAGACATCTGCCTTCATGAACTGCGATCCATGAACTAAATTTTTAAATATAAGGTTTGAGAATGTTGTGTGGGCCAATTTTAAATCAAATTAAAAAAAAAATCAGAATGGGCTCTCGTTAGAATTTTAAATGCTTTATCAAATAGTTTAGAAATGTTGCGCGGGTTATGACAAAATTTGCACCCAAATAGTTTATATTTTGAAAAACAATCAATTAAGCCGCTTTGTCTTTGGGGCAATGTTGTAAGTCCTATTTAGCTAGTTCGATCCGCCTCTTAAATACTGGAATTAACGTTTCTAATAATTTTAAAAACTTCCAAATCATAAAAATATGAATTTATAAGTCCAAATCACCTAGTATGATCCTC
Source organism: Phalaenopsis equestris (assembly GCF_001263595.1). Lineage (NCBI taxonomy): Eukaryota > Viridiplantae > Streptophyta > Magnoliopsida > Asparagales > Orchidaceae > Phalaenopsis > Phalaenopsis equestris. Next base: position 693,546 of record NW_018237354.1, on the reverse strand, counting down.
CTAGTTAAGATTGTAGTTGAGAGGATTAATATTTTAAAGATCTTAAACTAACAAAATTTCAAACGAATCTTAAGCATAAAAGTTTTATATGTCAAATCCTCGATAATTATAGTGTTGGTTGAAAATCTCAACTAGAGGGGTTAACTTTTAAATTATGATTTAAAAAAAAATCAAAATTTCAAAGTAACAAATTAAATATTCAAGTAAAATTAATCGCTTAAAAAATTTAATATAAATTACATCTACCATCCAAAATGGTTTGTTGAGAGTAACAAACTTTTGATTGAGTTCAACTCACAAAAGAGTTAATGTCACATCTAGTGTATCATTATATTCACACTCAAAGTAATTTCACGCTAATAAAGCCGTAGCCTCAGTCTTCTGGCCACATGGTTTGAACCCACAAAATATCGATTACGATCTGAGCCATCTAATTGGGTGGTCTTATATTACGGTTACGGTTGCAACTCATTTCTTCCTCAACAACTTTCAATTATTTGAGTTGTGAATTATAAGGGTACATTTAATTTACACAAAGTCTTCTATTAGCTAAGATTGACTTAAATATATCTTCTTAGACGAGCATTCACCTCAAATCTATAAGAGTCTCTTGGATGATGCAACTCATGATTACTGACAAGAATCTTTCAGTTAGGTTAGGCCGATTTTGTCCTCTAAGTAGAACAGGGACCACGACGAATCAGGATGATGAAACCATGAATTTTTTATCCAGTTCGTCATCATTTCCCCACCATCCGCTTTATGCTATAAGTGATAAGTTTTACAATTTAAAACGTATGTTTGTCGCTATTATATGTTGATTATTTAGTGTTAAATGACAAGACTTAATTGAAAGTATTTTCCCGTCATCGTGAGAGGTAATTAATCATATGAGCTTACACTTATATGAAATCTTGAGCCCCATATCAAAAAATCCTCCCAAAGTGAGGACAAAATTTTTGGACAGTGTTTTATCTATAATCTAATTTGTCTTATGAAAATTTGACCCTCAATGCTCGTACAATATAAACAAAATAGAGAATTCGGGGCATTGAAATTTTTGGATCCCACAGATCCATGATGCTTATATGTTTCTTTATTTTTTTTATAGCATTGACTGATGGCAATTGATAATACTAATATTATGACAAGGTATATGCTCTACTAAAACCATCTTTATATTTTAGTAAAAAAAAATGTCCAATATTTTAAGCTTTAACTTCAAAAGAAGCCTCACACTTTCCCGAAGTACCTTGAAATGTAGCATAGTTGCCTCATAAATTGAATCAAAACTCTCATATCTCTTTTTATTTATTATTTTTCAATACTTTTGTTGTTTACTTAATTTAAATTATTTAAAAATACTTTTGCTCTTTATTCATTGTCATTAATCACCTCAGCGGAAAACTTTCCCTTGTTGTTTTTTTTCCTCTGATAACAATCAATTTGATTTGTGATATCGACATGATTTCTTTACAACATATTTCATTATTCCCTACTAACCTTGTTGTTGACTTATAAGTTTGATTTTCTACAAATGTAACATCTTCATTCTTAAATACTAAAAGTAAGGCGTTGAGTATAAACCAACAAATCCAATAAATAAACTTCGAGGACCTGCTTTTTGTTGCATCATTTAATAAAAGAGTAAAATGTCAAAATAGTCTTCTGACTATTTACATGTGTTTATTATGGTTCCAAAGTCTATACAATCGCCAAATTAGTCCCCAAAATCTTTTAATATCAGTTGAAATAGAGGTAGGATTATCTGAGCTCCCTTTAATAGATTTTGGGACTAAATTAACACTTTTATAGACTTTGGAACTAAAATGATCCGTGATAAAAGTACAATGGACTATTTTAACACATTTCTTTTTAATGAGATATTTAGTTTACTAAAATTTTATAGCATACGCTCGGTTTGAAAAGTGGAATTCATGTTAATTTTGTGTTATCGGAATGAGAATAGTAATGCAAGTTTCTTTAGTCCAAGGAAGCTTGGTGGGCTCCACTCAAATGGACCATTCGTTTGTGGTTCTTTTTAAACAAAAGGGTCAGGGTCTTGGAATCCCTCCTCGCCCAAAGAGCTGGCTTTCTCAGCTAGAGGGAAGCGCTTTTGCCAAGGGAATGGAAGAATCCTTTGTTGTTTTACCTCCTGCTTCTGCTTCTATGTACTATAATGGTTCTACATTAGAGGGAGTGGGAGCTCATTTACCAACTCTGAGTGTTAGTGCCACTACTCCATTGCAGATGAATAATTCTAGATTCTACTCGGGCATTACTGTGCTGAAGAAGGCATTTGATATTGCCACTTCACAAACACAGGTATACAAGCTATTTGTTTTGCATTCAGTCATTTTGTGGCATTTACATACATACCGTCCAAGTCCTATGTATTTACATATCTAATGCATAAACTTTGCTTTTTACAGTGTACGACCCAAATTGTTCATATCACATAAAAAATACCATCATTCTATCTTTTAAAAAGTAAATACACCTTTTCATTCATAAGGTGGTATGCATTTAAAGATTAAATTTTAGGTATTAGATCTGTCAATACACAGGAATTGAGTGGTATGTATCCAACTCATCCTAGCATTACTCGTCCGTTCAAAGCTTTACTTTGATAGCTCATTTTTTAATTGAATATTGCTTCTCTATGCTGAAAGATGAAATTGTGTTCAAGTGAAGAAGTTAAAGTACTATTTTGTTATTGTTTTCATCTTCATTACGGACAAAAAAAAAAAAAAAAAACTTTTTTGGAATTTTTTGCGCTGGGGTTGGCGTTGCTCTTTTGAGTTACTGTCATTAATGGACATATTTTTTAGAAGCTGCATACTTTATGCCTTTAATTTTCTTTTTGGGATTTGAGCTGCCATTTCTTGAGATTAAATCAGACTCTTTCATGTATTACGAGTTTCTTAGGTTGAACAGCCTCTCTGTTTGGAATGCTTGCGTATTTTATCAGATAAACTCGACAAAGAGGTTGAAGACGTAAATATGGACATTAAAGCATATGAAACATGCCTCCAGCGTTCTGAGTTGGAATCTTATGATGTTCTTAACAATGCTGATTTTCCCAAGGATAAAGAAAAGGTGTGGATTTCATAACTTCCTTCTCTGGTCAGCTTAGTGATGTGTATGCGCACCTACACAAGTATTTTTCCAGGTAGTAATGATTGAGACATTTTTTTGAAAGGAAGATTTTCATATATATCGCTAAATTCGCATGTATTTACATATCTAAATCGTAAACTTCAATTTTTACACATGCCACATTACATATGCATGAAAAAGTGTATTTCACTTCTTAAAAAATAAAATAGTGGCATTTTTGATGTGATATTAAAGATTTGGGTGGTATAAATGTAAAATGTAAAATTTAGGTGTTAGATATGTAATTATACAGGAATTGGGTGGTACGTATGAAAATTGTCCTTTTTTAAATTAATCAATGGCACATGGATTTTCATATTATCTAATCGATCCGTGTTAGCACATAAAAACATTTTTTCAGGTAGGAAGTTTGGGGAGACATCCTTAAAGTCAATTAATTCCATTTGTCAGTGTTCATTATTTTTAAGTTGAAGAGGATGGTTTAGACGTCCCCTTTATTTTTTTAGGACACCTTTGCTCGAAGTTTGAAAACATGTTTTGAAAATGGCAAAGTTTTTTAAATCCACCATTTCGTTAAATTTAATTATAGAGTAATAACAAACCTCCTAAAATTTTCTCAAATGGAAAGGGTTCATTTTCTCATAAAAATTGAGTAGAAAGGAGCTCATCATTTGGAATACCAATGTTACATTTAAGATTTTTCTAGGAGGCATGGCCAATCTAAGAAATAAGCAAGTGAGAGTTTAAGCAGAATAACATGTGTGAGTAGGGGCCAACTCAACCCAAACTCGACTTGAAAAATCGAGGTTCGGGTTGCCCTGAATAATTTTTGGGTTAGATTCAAGTTATGAATCCTAACCCATTTAATTTTTTGGGTCATGTTTGATTTTATTGCAAAGTCTAAACTTAATTGTTAATTGACTCAAAATCAGTCCGCCAACCCGAGATTGACTCGAAATCGAATTATGCTTGCCCCTAATAGCTTTTATTCTTTATGTTAGATGGGTTGTACGGGTCGAGTTCAGATCAGCGGCTTGAAGGTGGGTCGGGTTTGGGTTGGACTTTTTGCCCCATTTAATCTTAGGTTCAGGTTAAGCAATTTTGAATCGGGTCAATTTTGGATCAGGCTTGAACCTGACTTCCAAATCCAATTTGAGTTCCCTATGCGCAACTAGTTTGGATCTATGTCTAGAATTTTATAGTTAATTTTTGAATTGGTATGTACTTGATGACGTGTAGGGGACACTTTCCCGCGAACACGCCTTGATGGAGGAATTCAGGGGCGTAGGGTTGGGCCAAATGTCGCACGCCCTCCAACTCGGTTCAAGTGGGAGAAGGATCGAGTAGTCATTTTTTGCGCAAGGTTTCCTCCTATTTGGAGCGGGGCCCACTACTCGTTATCCTAAGTCTATATATACGTTCTTTGTTGCATTTAATGGTTAGGTTGGTGTGAGTTTATTTCGGACAATGGCCGACATCTGTTTCTTCCTTCGAGGGTTTTAGTTCTGCTCCGGCTGTATCTCTCTCACGAGGTGATGATTCTCTTCCCTATCCCCTTGTGCATTCCCTCACATTGCTTCTAGCCGCACCTTCCTTGTTGCAGCCTCCTGGAACAACCACTTTTGGCTGTTTTATTTGCAGTTTCTGCTTTCCAACTGCCTTCCTCGCCCCTCGGTTGCTATTCCAGCCATTCATCTTCAACCCCCTTGCCGCCTCGCTACTGTTCCGACCACAAGAAACACCCCTTTGCAGCCTTGGCTGCTGTGCCAGCCATTCCGAACCACTTCACCTCTACCTACCCATTGCTGTTCTAGTTTCCATACTTGCTGCCAGTGCTGTCCCAACCCTCCATCTTCGCTGCTGCTTCTGTTCGAGCCCTCCCCCTTTGCTGTCATCAGCCCGTACAACCATGCAATGTCCCCAAAAAACTATTTTCTTGTTGGTTTTTGCTTGCCAGCCACCCCGTCCACTAGCTCGCCACTTTCTTCCCCTCACCGATCACCATAACAACCCCTAGATCCACCCTAACTTGAATTAGATCTTTGAGTGTGTTGTTAGTTTCTTTTTAAGTGTCTGTTGTAATCACCTATTGGCTTTATTAGTAATAATATTTGTTTGTATATTGTTGTTTGGGTTAATTCAGGTATCATTTGGTATCAGAGCTAGCCTAAGCGTAGTCTCATTTTTGGGTTTCTAGCATCCATCAATATTCGACCATATCTCCACTCAAAACTCTTTTATTTGTTGATTTTCCAAACTGACCACCCAAATATCTTCTTTCTCTCCATTTATCATACTAGCACACCTCCTTACAGCTACCCACACCCAAAACCTAGCCATGCCGCCAAGGAGATAATCGTCGGAAGCCTGATCGAGGGGGAATAACAATGCCGTTTATGAGAAATTCACGAAGAGACGTCCAACGAATTTTTAGGCTGGATATGTAGTGAGAAACATGCCAGCTACAACCGATGCCTACCACTTTGAAGAGGAGGTAATCTAAATAGTTCATCAGTAACCACAACGGTGACTTGCAAGTTCGAGGGAATGAAGTGATGAAGAACTTCTACCCTAAAGACTTGACCTGAAATATCCGAGAAGCCAAAATTTTGAAGTAAAAGTGAATTTGTCATATTTCAATGGCCACATGGATCAAAACGAGGTCATTGAGTGACTTTGGATCTTGGAATGTGTTTTTGAGCTCTAGGATGTCCTGCCGGATGGAATTATGAAACTAGCTGCCAATAAGTTAAGAAAGAGTGCATCTTAGTGGTGAGCGAACTTGAAGGTTCTTCGACGGTGAGTAGGGAAGAGTAAAATTACTACCTGGTCCCATATGAAATGGGATATGTAGCGCTAGATCCGACAAGCTCACTACAAACCAGATTTTTTGAACTTAGTTTCAAAAGCGGAGAGAAAACATCATCGGACGTCCACCACATTTTACAGGCAGGGTTCAACCCCATGATTTTTCAGTCAGAATTAATCCAAGGGAACATTCAAGTCAGTCCCGCTTGAGTTGAAACTGATTCAGGGTAGAGAATAGGTAGAGCGAACTATTATTTCTAAATTAGTCCTAGAAGTACTTTTAAGTGGAACAGAATTGGGCTTATTGCAAATTGCACAACCAGAGGGATGATGTGTTTCACTGAGGGAGCAGTAGACATGTAAACGAAAGAGAAGTACTAATTGCCAGCCAACGAGGAAGAGACACCATTGATTTCAGTTGATCCTAGGAGAAAGATTCTAGGTGACTTAACAATAATTGTTCTAGAAGGTGGTGAGTTCGAGTTAATGGACATTTATGCAGAGTATGAGATTGTAGCCCCAGTTCAAATTGTGTCAAAATGGGATGAATACTTATTTTATCAGGTTGTTCTTTGGAATGATTGTGTGTGCCAAAATGGAATGAATATTTTTTTGATCAGGATGTGTTTTGGAATGATAGTGCCTATAAGATTGACATACCTGGAGATTATGCCATTTCCGCTATCTGCAGCTGAGCCAATATGACGCTATACTATGAGGAGACAGAAACTTCGACATATGAGAAGGAAACATTCCTACAAATGCACCTTGATGCATGAAGTCGAAGGCTAGAGGGCGCTATGCCCGTGTGGGCACGACAAATGCTACATGTCAATTGGCTCGGTCTAGGTAGGAGAAGGATCGAGTTGTTTGTCCTTACGCACGGTTCCCTCGTGTTTGTAGTGGGACCCACTACTCTTTACCCTAAAATCATATGTTATTTGTTGTGTTTTAGATCAATTTTTGGCATGAGTTTGTTTAGTACAGTCGTCGATGCCTGTTTTCCCTTCGAGGGCTTTATTCGAGGAATGGGTGATGCCCCGGTTGTATCTCTCTCTTGAGGTGGGGATTATCCTCCTCTATCTCTTTCCGCATCCTACCACATTGCTCCTGACTGCTCCTGCCCCGTGAGAGCTGCCTAGAACAGCTTCTTTTGGTTGTTTTATGTAGTTTCTGCTTTACAGCTGCCTTCCCCACCCCTTGGCTGCTGTTTCAACCACTCATAGCCAGTTCCCTTTCCACCTCGTTGCTTAAATAACAACAAGAAACACTTTTTTGTAGCCTTGGCTGCTGTTCTAGCGATTCTGATCCACTCACCGCCACCTAGCCGCTATCCCAACCACTCCCACATGCTGCCATTCTTGATCCAATGCACTATACCCTCTCTGCCATTGCTAATCCAATCCTCCATTGATATTGGAGTTAACTCAAAAAATACATAGAATGATAATTTTATTAATTAAATTCAAAGGGGTTACAAATAAGACCCTTAAAAATTGGAAAATAATGACACAAGCACAAAAGACTCTCTAAGGTGAGAATCAACGGTGCTGAGGTGCATGTTGAGCTAGCGAAAACAGAGATCTGTAGGTGATAGGAAGGGTTTGTACTAGCGAGGGGAAGGTGGGTTAGAGTTTGGACATCGTACAAAAGGTTGCTAGAGCTGTGATATCATGTAGGTGAAGTGGTGTGACGATTGGATGGTAAGTAGGGGGCTATGACAAGTTGTGGCAGTTTACAGCGGGGTTGTGGGAAGGTGTGACAACAAACAAAGGGTGCTAAGCAGCAAGTTGGAGGAAGTGGAGGGTGCGACAACAAGCAACGACTTGTCAACAAGTAGGGGATTGCGGGAGGGTGCGACAACAAGAAACAATGCTTGAAGGTAGAAAACTATAGGAAGAAATAGTAGAACAATTGTTTCGGGCTGCTGCAGCAGGGTCAAAATGGCAGGTAGCGATGTGGGAGGATGTAGAAAGGGAATAGGGGATGATAATCACCACCTCCGGAGAGTGATACAACCAGAGCACCACTCAATTCCTCGGATACAGCCCTAGAAGAGAGAAGAATGAATTCCGACGACTGTCCTAAACAAAACACACGAAAATTTGAAAACCTAAAACAAAGGAATCATATAAATAAGCCCTAGATAACTAGGATTGGATCCTCCTATGGAAAGGTGGCACGAAACCTTCCTCTCAAGTCTAGACCGATTCAGTCCAGACGAGTGAAATCGCGAGAGTTGGAGTGAATCCTTGTTACGCCGCGAGAAACCACAACAATCCTTCTCACCCGAACAATTGAAATCGCGGGAGAGGGAGCAGCTTCCTTTTATGTCACGGGAAGGCGCCACTATCCTTCGCACCTGCGTTAGTATCCTGATGTTGGGGGAGCTTTAACCTCATCTGTCGAAGCTTCTGTCTCCTCATAGTAGTCAGGTCGGCCTCGTTGAAGGTATAAAAAATGACATAATCTCCTGAAAATTCAGTCCTGTAGGCACTAACATTTCACAACATATTTTGATAAAATAAATATGCATCCATTTATGGCAACATTTTAAGCTGGAGCTGCATGTAGATTTAGGTTCACTTAATGAAATTCTCGAGCAAATAAGTTTGAAACCTCCTTCCACTTTTTGTGCTCAATAGAATGTAACAAATAAATATGTGAGGAGATATTAACTCTAAGATGAAATCTGTGGCAAGCTGCGCCACTTTCTCTACCAACCACTAAGGAGAGACATTCTTTTTTGACAGGACCTGGATCCCATTGAAAATAAATTTTTCCTATCAAACTCCTAAGATTGTTTTCAAAGTTGTGATTGACCTCTCTTATTGGGACATTTGATAGTGGACACCCTTTTGAACGGTTCTAATATCCGAATAAATCTATATAATCTTCCAAATGGGGTACAAATGAGTTTTATTTCTGACATGTTTAACTTATGTCAGTAGGGGCAACTCACGAAAGAGTCTATAAATTTGAAAAGTCTGAAATTCTCTTTTATGGGGTTGCCATGCCTCTGATGTTGGTTCCTCGAACTCAAGACTATCTTGTACAATCAGAATTATTTCAGTTGGAGTCTTTCTTATTGGCTGAATTGGAACTATGTGCATCTTTTCCTCATGAATTGGAGGCTAGTACTCCTTTGTATCCTCACATTCTTTAGTGTCTATTGTGTCATTACCCATTTTTTCAACATTGCCCTGCCTAGTGAAACAGGTCATTCTCTTGATTTTACATTCTGATTCAGTATGCCTAAATCTGTGGAACTTGAAACACTTTTTGGCGGGGACATATTTTGGAATGCTAGCTAGTTCCATCTCTTTTTCATTTGGTACTAGTTTCTCCTTATACGAGATCAACTTGATTGTTACCCTGGTGTACTCTGGCTGTAAGATCTAAAGTTGAACCCCACTTGTAAAATGTGTCGGCCTCTCGGTGATGTGGTCTCTCCACTTTTTAAGCTAGGTTCTAAATATCCAGTCTGTAATGAGCTGGTAGAAACTAGCACTGCAACTTCCGTTTCAACTTGGACCAAATAGTGATCTTGTTTCTTTTCTCACTCTGACGTATGTACTTAAAATTTTGCTACTAAAATAATGCACTCTTTTTTAACTTGTTGTACTAGTTTTACCATTCTGTTCGGTGGGATGTCTTAACACTCAAAGACACATTTGAAGGTCCAGAGTCACTCGATGAACTCGTCTAGATCCATGTGACCAATCGAAATATGACAAATCTACTTTTACTTGAAAATTCTGGCTTCTCAGATATTTTAGGTCACCTCTTCGAGGTAGAGGTTCTTCGTCCTTGGATTTTGTATGGTGGGCGCGATTCACTCCATTCCTTCGATCTAGCAAGTCATTGTTGCAGCTAAGGGTGACTCATCCAGATTATCTTCTCTCGAAGGTGGCAAGTCTCTCTTGTAGTTGGCGGGAGTTTCCTTCTACATATTCTCCTTAGAAATTCCTTGGACTCTTTGTAAATTTCTCATAAATGATATTGTGTTTTTTTCCCTCAATCTAGCTTTCGATAATTTTTTTTTTGGCAGCATGGCTAGGTTTTTGGTGTAGGTATATGGAAGGAGGTTAGTAAGGGTGATGTAGGATGAGAAAGAAAAAATTCAGGTGGGTATATGGTTGGGTATTAGTGGATGGTAGAAACTCTAGGATAAAATTAAGGTTATGCTAACTCTGATACCAAATGTTAATGGAGTTAAACCCAAAGACCGCAACTGAATTATAATTTTATTGTTGAAATTCCAAGGGGTTACCAACAAAACACTTAAACATAGGAAATCAATGATAAACAAATGATTTTATAGGATGAGGATCGGTGGGTTGTGTCTCGAGGTAGTGGAAACAGAGATTTGTAGGTGGGAGGGAGGGCTTGCGGTAGCGAGGGGAAGGTGGGTTGGCGGCTGAACAACAAACAAAATGTCGCTAGAGCGTGCGACAACAAGCCAGAGAAGTGGTGTGGCGGCTGGACAGTAAGCAGGGGGGCTGCGACAAGGTGCAACAGTTGATAGTGGGGCGGTGGGAAGGTTCAACAACGAACATAGGGCGTTGGGAAGAAAGCGGGAGGCGGTGGAAGGGGTGGTAGAAAGCCGGTATTAGATTGGGATTGCTGAACAACAAGCAGGGGATTGTGGGAGGGTGCAACAACAAGCTACTATGTCTGAAAGCTAGAAAACTGTAGGAAGAAATGGCAGGATAACTGTTCCGGCGGCTGTAGCAGGAACAGAGTGGTCGGGAGTGATGTGGATGGATGCAGAAAGGGATAAAGAAAGACAATCACCACCTTCGGAAAGAGATACAACTGGAGCACCACCCAATCCCTCAGATATAGCCCTCGAAGAGAGAAGAATGAACTCCGACGACTGCCATAAACAACTCATGAAAAACTCAAAACCTGAAGCTAAAGAATTACATAAATAAGCCCAAGATGACTAGGATTGGATTCTGTTATGGAAAGGAGTTGTCAAACTCACGTGGAAGAGTCGGTCGACCCTCTTGGGTTTGGACCGGTTTTGTCTAGACAAATGAAATCGCTAGAGTACGAACTGCTCCTTTTTACACCGTGAGAAACCGTGACTTTCCTTTGCACCCGAACGGGAAAAATTGCGGGAGCAGGAGCGACTCCCTGTTACGCTGCGGGAAGTTGCAGCTATCCATTGCACCCGCATCATCCATATTCACTACCACATCTGTTCTATCCCTCCCTCTTTGCTGCCATCATCCCGAACAGCCGTGCAATGTCGATATTTGCTGCGTACTTAGTGTCTGAAACCTCGTTAATTGTTTCCTTGTTGTTTTGTGCTTGCCACTTACCTAGTCCACCATACTGCCATCTTCCACCCCTCACTGATCACCACCACCACCCTGAGATTCACCCTAATTTGAGTTGGATTGTTGAGTCTGTTGTTAATTTCCTTTCAAGTGTGTCAGTTATAATCACCTATTGACTTTATTAGTTAAGTATTTGTTTGCCTATTGTTGTTTGAGTTAACTGCGATATCACTTGATGTAGGTATAGTGCCTTATAAATTGTTCTTTCTAAGTACTACAACATTTATTCATCCAAGAGGGGAGGCTTGTGGGCACACGCCAATGTAGAATTTTTGCTAAGGCTTAAACTTATGCCTCATACTTACATCTTAGAAGCTCGTTTAGTAATATTTTTGCTTCGCGAGAGACAGAAAGTTTTTTCCATGGACATACTTCACCACTATGTAATAATTAAACATTTTATCCTTCTATTTTAAAATTTTGGCACCAAAAACCCACTTATTTTTTTTGGTAAATGCAACATCCTATAATCCAAGCAAGACTTTGGGTGGCGGTGCGACGCCAGACCACAATTTTTTCTGTTTAGCAAAACTACATTTTGCCTTCCTTTTCAAAAAAATGCAGTTGAAAGATGCTTTTTGTCCACCTAATGTAGCTAAGTGCGGTGGCTACTAGAAAGTTGCAGACTGATTTTTTCATTAAAAAAAAAAAAAATGTAATAGCTATCGTACTTTTTTGACCAACAGCTTCTTCTGCAACAGCCTCACGAAAACTTCAAACAATTGCAGCTGCCCCAAATAAAAATTTTGTTAGATGATATCATAAAATATAATAATTTGTTTTTTTTTCTGAATTTTTTTCATGTATATGAAATATAGTTTGGTAACTTCTTTTTTTCTTAATTTTTTGTAAGATTGAGGAAGAAGAGAGACGGCTGCAAGCTGCAGTTCAAGATACTGAAAGGCAGTTTGCTGAAGTTAAATCTCAGAAGAAAGAGTTAGAATCAAAATCAAAGCTCTTTAGGGAACTAGAGGAAGGGTAATTTATGAATGGAGGACTAATCTTGTTAATAGTTCAGTTAATTTTTTCTGTTTTGCCATTATTGAATCAATGAACTGGTAATTTATGAATTAAATGATAAATAACTCATATTGATATGTTAGATTGCAGTCCATGCCATTTCACTTTTGTGGTATCATTCTTGTTTGGGATTCTCCAAAATAAATTCTGTATAATCTACTGCTGTACAAAGAATTCATCTCGCCATGCTGATTCCACTTTCCTCTATTAGGTATTGGCATGAGTATAATAACTTTCAGTTCCAGTTGGCGTCACATCAGGTAAATTCCAACGTGATATTATTATTTAATAATATGCCATGTACTTCTTTGGTAGAGCTGCAATTCGGTTGTCATACTTTGTAATTTGTTATGAGGGCCTTTTTTCATTTCTGTAATTTTCTTTTATTGATAGTTTTATCCTAACTTCTCTAGTGGATGCAATTTCATGCAGCCGAATTCAATAAACTCTTTTTATTTATCATTTTTGCTGAATTAAAAGTATTTCTTTCTGTAGTCTGATATTACTTTTGTACAAAACTAATGTATTAATCTGCTTTTAGTCTTACCTGCAAGTTGAACTACGTTGGTGAAGGTTATAAGTTTCTATTAATTTCCTCAAAAAGTTTGGGTTTCCATCTTTAAATAGAGCTATTTTGAGTGATTCTAATCCTAATTTTCATATTGCTATGTGGTATCTCTTTCGCATTCAGGTTTTTCATTTTCATGTCTCCGAGAGATGCAATTTTGGCTAAAATAGAAGTGTTTCAAGCACACCAGGAGTTGCTGAAGCGGACCAATGTGTCAACTAATGCCTTCCCTATATGGCATGATGGGGAATTCGGCACAATCAACAATTTTTGACTTGGTTGTCTCCCCAAGACACTGGTATTTCAGCCTAAAAATATGCAAAACTCTTGGTTTACTTGTTTTATATGCCATTTGTTGCCTAATGCTTTCTGTACCTTTTCTTTTTAACCTTGCCATTTAACTTCTTTTGGTCATGCTCTTTTGGCTTGAGCTTAATGTATTTTCCTTATAGCATTTCATTTATATATACGGGCAATTGCATACATAACACTCAATTCCTATGTATTTACATATTTAACACATGAACTTTACATTTTACGTTTATACCGCCCAAATCTTTCATATCACACAATACCACTATTTTAACTTTATAAAAGTGAAATGCACCTCAAGCTAGGTAAGGCGGCATGTTGGTAAAAATTGAAGTTTAAGTGTTAGATATGTAAATACATTGCAATTCAGTGATATGTATGTAACTCTTATATATAATCTGTAAAAGTGTTTTTCTCAAGGAATTCTTATGTCTATCCATTCAATTTGATTTCATCTTTCTTGTCAGCATTTTCTTCCATCATCTGTAAAAGTGTTTTTCTCAAGAGTTGCATACATCCAAAGTTTGATATTTACACTTATAACACCTTGGTGTTATAAATCTATGCATGAATAGATTTCTTCCTTATATATAATCTGTAAAAGTGTTTTTCTCAAGAGTTACATACATCCAAAGTTTGATATTTACACTTATAACATCTTGGTGTCATAAACCTATGCATGAATAGATGTATTACACTTTTAAACATATAGTAATTGTGATATTTTTGATGTGATGTTAAAGAGTTGAATGATATGCATGTAAACATGATTGTTTAGATGTAAATACATAAGGATGGTGTGGTATGTATGCAAATGCCCCTTAACTTTTAATGAAGGAAGTAAAAACAACATGGCATTTGTTTGTTTCCTTTCTTAATCTGAAGAGAATTCATCTATTTTCTTGCCAGGTTTGGTCCTATAAATTTGTTCTGGAGCACTCTGTCACCTCCCAAAAGAGCCCTTATGGGTGGTGGGCAGCCAGGACTTAAATACTGCTTTTCGGCCCTACACCTAGCCAATGTGGGACTATTTGTCCGTGACATTCTCCTCCACCCAATCACGTGACGCCCTCGTCACGGATCGGCTCCACCGAGGGTCCCACTGGACCATGGAGAGTCCACACACCTGGCAGACAGTAGTCTGCTTTGATACCACTTGTCACATCCCAAAAGAGCCCTTAAGAGAGGGGGGCAGCCCAGGACTTAAATACTGCTTTTCGGCCCTACACCTAGCCAATGTGGGACTATTTGTCCGTGACAACTCGCTACGATAAAGCAATGACGCTATTCTTGACATGCCTTGAAGAGTCTGCAGATTTTGCCAATGTAATGGATCAAGAGAACAATGTTCCTCCAGTGAAGTGCTTTAAACTTCCTTACAAGTGAGTATCCGTCCGTCCATCATTATTTGTTTATGGCATTTACATGCATACCACCAAATTTTTGTGTATTTACATATCTAGCACTAAAATTTTGCTTTTTAGATTTATATCATATAAAAAGTACCACCATTTTGATTTCAAACAGTAAAATACTTCTTTTCATACATAGGAAAAGTAGTTGCTTCCGTTATGTTTTTTATCTCTTTTATTTTTGAAGGAGTCGTCAGCCTATCGTTTGTCGTATACTTCTCTTCTCCGAATAAATCTCTCTTTCGGTTCATATGAATGACTCGGAGAAAAAATGAACCGAAAAAGATGGATATGCGACAAATATGACAGACAAGAATAAAAACAAAAACGTGGAGAGTCTATGTGCGATAAACCTTGAAAGAATAGGTTATGTCTATCCGCCCAAATAAGGTCGGATGGGGCATCTTGGACCAATTTTCGCGAAAGAATACCTACGTAGGCTACCCATAACCAGAGATTCAGGTAGATGCTTGTTCTGGGGTCAAGGTACTCCATAGGAGATGTGTCCCACTTGGTTAATTACATTTTGGGAAATACCCAAAAGTACTCTCGATAAAATGTGTTTCGCTAGTATTATCGCAGACCTGGGAAAATAAGTTATTAAAGAGAGGTTATTCCTGCGGTAATGCCCATATGCTACAAAGCTCTGGTTAAGCCATTGGGCAAAAAGTGACTCTCTCACATCCCAAGTAGGTAGCGAGTTATTGGTATATGATACCCATGGAAGAACTAATAATCACCTCGACGGGGGTACCCTAATACATCAAAGCACGTTCGAGCCATAAGGGCAGAGGATAAATTATCGTATCCCAAACTGGCTGCAAGTCATCGGCATCGGGTCGTCAAGATGATACCAACAAAGTCAATAAGAGCGAAAGGACTCAACAAGGGTAGTCAAAGGAACGGGAGGAGTAAACCCTAAGAGGTAAAGGTAGCCGAGCCAAAGTACCACAGACCCGAATTCCAAATGCATAGAAATAAACAATAAAAAACAATTCAAACATGCAGACATGCCAAACAAAATAATAACCAGACTGATGTCATTGGGTCGATAACATGTCCCAAAAGAAAAAAAGAGCGATCGGACTCCGCATATACATGTCTGGTCCTAATTCTATACGTCAATATCAAATGCAGAATTAAGATACGGGGCACGAACACCTGCTTCTAGGCCCCTTCATGTGGTTCCCGCTCCAAATGTCTTGGAACCCGTGCACGTATCTTATTTCTGCTACTGGACTCTCCTAAGTCTCTAAAAAGTACATAGGAAAAGTAAAGAAAAAAAAGACGTTACCTGCATGAAAACAAGTGTCAGTGAGGAAAGCTATGCAACACATATAATGAGTCGTTCCTTATAAGTGAGGGAGATAAATAACACCTGCAAGCAACAATGTCAAAAATAATTACATGCTCCCTCATAGTGTACCTGTGTGTGTGCGCATATAAGTAGACACGACTCCCTACAGAAGAACGCCCTAACACACTACTATGTATTTGCAGGGTGCAAACACACAAAAATACCGTAAAAAAAGATGACGCGTGGCTAGCGCAAAAAAATGTCACAAAATAATAACCAGAGGTGTCAAAAAGGACTACCTAGCATCATTAATTCTAGTCTAACACACCATCTAATGCGAAAATGTTTTAACCAACATCTAAGTGAAGGGCCAATCTCCGGGTATAGGATGACTTTGACGAGGTCGCCTGGCCGACCCCGCTTTAAAGATCCAAGGGATCCAAAGGATGTTACTCAAGGTGGATGTTGAAAGAGGAGTTGGCCTTATATACGACCTAGTTTGCTACATGCATAATTTTAAAATCATGGTGAATGTAGTAATATGCAGAAAATTATATTTTTTTTAGTTTTCAAAATAAGGGTCATTAAATGCGGGTTCGTAACATACAATGTGACACGAGTTAGATCCTTGGATCCTTAGCATAATCATACTCGTATCAATCTCGATAACTTAACTTGCATTATTTGTCGAGCTCAACCCAGCAAACAATGATCGTTAAGACATCATGACCGATATGGGATTCAATTTTCTATCGAGCTTGACTCGCTATCCATGCAAACATGCAAATGCATATAGTAATGCAAAAGAAATGGTGAGTATGTCGTGGAGATGATGACTCAACAGATAGGTCTGTCGCGGACGCAGGGACTCGAAAAGATGCGTCCGCCGAGCAGGCGGGGGGCCCGACAAGTTGGCATGCCTTGGAGACAGTGACCAGAAGGACAGGTGTGTCGTGGAGACAGTGACCGAAGGATGGGCGTGCCGAGGAGGTAGGAGCCCAATGAATGGGCGTGTCGTGGAGACAAGTGACTAGAAAGACAGACGTGCATGAATGGGCGTGTCGTGGCGACAATGACTAGAAAGACAGACGTGCCGAGGAGGCAGGAGCCCGATGAATGGGCATGTCGTGGCGATAGTGACTAAAAAGACGAGCGTGCCGAGGAGGCAGGGCCTGACGAATGTGTGTGTGCCCTGGAGGCACTGACTTGAAGATGGGTATGTCTTGGAGGACGTTGCACTACAACTGTGTATGTGATGGAGGCAACGACCCGAAGAGGTGCAACATAAACAAAAAATAGTGATCATGCAAATGCAAGCAAACACATGCAAGATGTGATGCATCGTGCAAGCAAACAAATAGACACATGCAAACAAACATGCAAAATAATGTAAAAACATACAACCATGCAAGTGATCGGTTGGTTGGACTGTGGTGGCTGGTCGAGTCAAAGTTATCGGTTGACCGGGCCAACACTGCCGGTCGAAACAAATTGTTTGGTTAACCTGATCGAGGCCGCCGGTCGAACTAAAGTGAAGTGTCGACCAGGCTGAGGCCGACGATCGCGACAAAGTGAAGTGTTGACCGAGTCTGGGTGGCCGGTCGTGGTAAAGTGAAGTGTTAACCTGGCAGGGGCGGCCGGTCGTGGCAAAGTGAAGTGTTGACCAGGCTTGGGCGGCAGGCGTGGTAAAATGAAATGTCGACCCGGCCGGGGCGACCTTTTGGGACAAAGTGGAATGCAACATGCTTGATGCAAGATATTTGATGCAATCTAAGGCAAACAACTATGCTCGATAACAATCAGACTCGTGTTAACATCCTCATTTAGGTACCTAAAGTTTTAGGCACTTGGATGTGCGGCATAGCCGCCTCCTGCTTTGACGAGGCATGTGGCGGAAGTTCTCCCCGGTGATTCTAAGGTGGAAGCTCTCCACGAGGTTGTGAAATGGGCTAACTACAAAGCTTCTCCCGTTTCACAACTCCTCCAAGTTTTGCAAAGTGAGCTAGCTACGAAGCTTTTCTTATTTTGCAAAATTTTTCATCCCAAATTTAAAGAAATTGAAAAACCAAAGCAGGGGGAGATTGAAACTCCAACCCATAGGACATATGTTGAGGTTTGCAGCCAAAGGGGGTTCGCTCAGCTCTACGAAGGGTGTTTGGTCACGCACGAAAAATTCTAACCTAAAAGCTTGTACTATGAAAGCAAACAACCCATCACATAGGAACGTGGTCGCGCCGGCAAACGCACTTCGTGTGGGCGATCGAACCTGCATGCCTAGCGACACTAAACCTTAGGGCTAGCTATAAACGAAAAGAGAAGGGTTCGGGAATCTCACCACTGCGAAAATTGCGGACATCCAATGAAAGTCGGGAAGAAGCTCCTCGTAATGGGAGGAAACGTCTTCTAAATTTAGATTATTTTTAAATCTATATTGTTCCTCTTCTGTCTCTAATATGATTCATCAAATTCTTAAAACTTTTTTTTCCATATTTAATAATTCTTTTCTACTTTTTTGTCTGAAAGATTATCTTAAAGTATCAGGGTCATTTATGCTTCCACAAGAAAGTTTAAAATAATGTAATCATATTATGATTTCTACCTATTCTAGGGTGTGACCTTAAAATCTCTGGTTCATCTTGCATCCTTCTCTGTGGTGTTCTAGAGAAAGTAAAGGCTCAACAAGACCATGCAGGTCTATGCAGACCACAACATTATGCAAGTACTTTAAAGATTTAAAGCATAGAATTAGTTTGTTTCCTACACTATGTGTAGCTAGAATAAATAAAAAATCATAATAGAACAAAACATAATTTCAAACAAACAACCAGAACATAATATTCATTAATACTTAAAAGATGAACTTACAGATATCGAGCAGGAAGAAAATGATAAGCCACAGGCTTTTAATTTTTTCGGGTTGTATAGTTTGTCCTATATGTGAAAAGAGTTGGTTTGGATGGATTGGATCGATCTGTGGTTTAAATGCCACTGTATTGTGTTGATTACTATAGGCATATGTAGTTTGATATGTGATGCTATAAACATCATTTCCTTCTCTTAATACTATATCTAATTTATGTTTTAATGTTAGAGATCTATGAAGGTGTCTATTATTTATATTGACAACATAATTAGGGTCTAAATTAAACATTAAGGTTTAATAACATAAATTTCCTTGTATAACTCCTAACAAAGCATCTTTTTTAGAGTGTATAGTTTCTATCATCATATATCTAGATAGTGATTGGGCTATCTGTAACTTTTCGGAAATAAGGTTTGATTAGAATTTGAATTCCACCAAAAAATATATGTTTATATTTCTCATGATTTTTTGATTCTTTCTAAATCTTGTCTTTTGATTTGTTGATTGTATAGAGATATTTTAATTTTTCCCTCTATATTTATTATATCTATGGGATGTTCTCCTTGTCTAATACTATAGTGTATAGATTTTCCTTCTATGTTTATTATATCTATGGGATGTTCTCCTTATCTAATACTATAGTGTATAGATCTTTTCCATAAAAATATTGGAATGTCGAAACAGTCTTTTGTTCCTAATGATAATTTTCTTTTTCTGATTTTGCTATAGGCATATTCAGATAGAGTAATATGTCTTTCATATTGAATATAATTGTTGTTCATTATATCAGTTTCAGAGCTTTCTTCCATTAATCTGAATATAAATATTCTTCTATTTCATTATCAGAATGGTTTCTATTTTTTAGAATGTCTTCAGTTTTTGATAATTGATATATCTCTTCTTCTCTTTCAATTTCAACAATATTAAAATAGGTTCTAGGTTATTTTTTTTTATGATAGCTACAAATTTTACGACTTATTTTACTTTTTTTTGGGACATTTATTGTGTAATGTCCTTCTTGTTTGCAAATTTAACATCTTATTTTCCTATTATCTGCATTATTATTCTTTTTCTAAATATTCTTTTATTTGGATTGAAATGTCTTTTTTGTATTTTCTAAAGAACTTTTTCTTTTTATTTTTTGCAGGACAATTGCATTTGCTATGAGAAGAAGAAGATCAACCCCACTGTTGGGGGAAGTCATATTTCTCACAATACAATGATTGTTTATATTGTTTATTTTGTTTATGTAATTCTATATGCAGACATGCTTCAACTAGTTTTTTCTAAAGCGTAGTGTATTCGACTTCCTAGAGTGATGTCTTCTAGATGTATTTTTTTTTGAATTCTTGGCTCCATATAATATTATATGATTCGGGTAATTTATAAAAATATATATCTAAATATAACGAGCGGTCTTCAGCTAGAATATCATAGGAAAATTTTTTATACTCACAACTATATTCATTTAAATAATAGATACTGCATATATTTAATGCTATTATTATCTGTTTTGCTATATTTGACTGATGTTTTTGTTTTTCTATTTCTGTATGGTATCTAATTTTGTATCCTCAAAATTCACGTTTTATGAAATCTCCTTATATAATTGGCCATTTTCTAGGTTTTCTTATACTTCTTTCTGATAAACAAGTATTTCTTATTACTTATTTTTTATTATTATTTAGTCCTAAAAACCATTTTTTTACAATTCCCGTAAGTGTATTTTCTAAAAATCCAAGGACGTCTTCTCCCTTTATATTATAATTATATATGGCTACGCTATTTTCTATTACTCATTTATCAATTTTTTCGTTCATATTTTTACTACAGTCTATATTTAAATAAATACCATGTCCGCTTATAGGCTTAGATTTGTTGCCTTCAATTCTAGATTCTATTATATTTCTGAATGTTGGATTACATCTAACACTAGCAGGAAAATAACAGAGATAAGAACTTGTGTGTTGACTTGGACTAGCTTCGTTGGTATTTGAAGAAAAGAGTAATCTCATATGTTGGTTGGATGAAGGAGAGTCAACAAATGGATAATTAGTAGGTGTAGGTGTAGCCATAAATTGCTCATTTAAGACATTAATTAAATCTTTTGTCTCATTTTCTGAAAGAATGATCGTCAAATGAAATGACTTTATTTATACGTATAGCTCCTTGTATATTTTATGAAGAGTTATATTTATTTATATTTGTCCATCTTAGGATTTTTGAATTAGTATTAAACTTCTCTAAATTACAACATTTTGCTAAAATAGCGGCTATGGCTATATTGCTATTCAGTATTTATTGATTTTGGATTAATCTTACTCCTAATTCATATATGTTTGAAGTACTCTCTTTATTTGGCAATTTTTTATATCTAAACTAGATTATATTTTTAAAAAGTTTAATATTTTCTAACTGATTTAAATTTAATTCCATAGATTAACTTGTTCATTAGATATACTTTTTGAATAAAGATCTAGTTCAACTTGTTTTAAAATCATATAATTTATTATGATCCATTCATTTGAACTTTCTAAAGGAGATTTTATATGAAAATTAGTTCTTTTTGGAATACTTCTAAGTGCTTATTTTTATATTAATTTGGAGTAGTTCACAAATTCTATTGAATTCTTGGTAAAGGTAATTTTTATTCAACATCAAGATCTTCTACACTTGCTTTAAGCTCTTCTATAAGTAAACATTTTTTTAATTCTTTGTCATGTTTTATTTGTTGTTTGTAAGAGCTAATAGAAGATTCGTAAGACAATGTAGGTGTGCATAAAAAATTTTCATGTTTTAGACATTTATATGTATTTGCTAGATGATCATATGGCTTTGATACCATTTTATAAGCTTTAGATGCACTTGAAGTTTCTCCTATTTTTAATGATTTTTTATGAAGAGTATTTTCTAAATTTATATTATTTTTTAATCTATACTATACTTCTTCTATCTCTCTAATATGATTCATATAATTTTTCTTTAATTGTCGTAATCTTATATCAAATTCTTCAAACTCTTTTTCCATATTTAAGAATTTCTTCCTACTATTTTATTTGAAAGATTATCTTAAAGTATTAGGGTCAATTATGCTTCTACATGAAAGTTCAAAATAATGTAATCATATTATGATCTCTATCTATTCTAGGATTTAACCTTAAAATCTCCAGTTCATCTTGCATCATTCTTTGTGGTTTTCTAGAGAAAGTAAAGGCTCAACAAGACCATACATGTCTTTGTAGACCACAACCTTGTGCAAGTACTTCAGAGATTTAAAGCACAACATTAGTTTGTTTCCTACATTATCCGTAGCTAGAAAAAAATAAAAAATCATAATAGAAAAAAAACATAACTTCAAACAAACAACTAAAACATATCATTCATTAATACTTAAAAGACAAACTTACAGACATCGAGCATGAAGAAGATAATTAGTCACAAAGACAAACACACATCTTAATCTTACAAGAGAAGGAGAAGAAGAAGAAATCCTAATTCGCTCTACCTCCTCAGTAGAAGAGAGAAGGCCTTAAATAGAAAAGAAAAGAGTACATAAATCATCATAGCTGACGTTACATGAAATAATTGATGCTACTTTGCAGTCTGACTGAGTTAGTGGCCATCTACTTTCAGCGAAATAATTTTAGGAATATCTTTTGTTGATAAGGGTTAGTCTGCTTTTACGGGAACGATTCTTGGAATATTCTCCTTCATTAGATGGTGCTTTGTTAGAGAATAGTTTGTTGGTACGTCTTTATGCTTATCTTGTTACATCTGGCTCTCATTACTCTTTGTTTCAAGCTTTTCTCATATTTCTTATATAGTTTCTCCTTTTTTTGACAATAGGTACATTTGTGAATTTTCTCCTCCTGTAATTTTTGACAAATAATTCTTTGGTTTCTTTACTGACGGCTAAATTATTTCTGCTGACAATAGAGATCCACTTTTCAACAATTTTTATAGAAATCAGCCGTGAAACCATCATGACCCGCAGCTTTACCAACCTTCATATGATCATTGATATCTTTAATCTATTCAAAACTACGAATACAAATGAGCCAAGAATTATTAATTACAAAATTCTCATTATAGAGATTAACATCAATGTAAGTCAAAGAGCAACCATCACTACTGAAAGCATTAGAAAGGTATTGAATCCTAGAATTTTTGGGCGATGTGGGTTTCCATTTAAAGAGATCTACCGGTTAAAAGACTCAAGTAACTCATCTACTTCTTTCATTAAAATCTTTTCTAATTCTATTATTGTATCTCTATAATTTTTATGCGGATTTTTATCAATTTTTTCTTTTAATTCTTTAAATATATTTTTTATTTCATTGTCTAAATCATCTCTAAGTATTTGTAGAATTTCTCCTCTACCTATTATTTCCATTAATTTTTAATTTTATTTGTTTCCATAGGTGAAATTATTATGTTTTGTCTTATAACATCTTCAGGTAATGCTATAGCCATTAAAACTCAAATTTTTTACCTTCTACATATTTTTCGTAAAACCAAAACCAAATTTCTTTTAATTTTATCATTTCTTGAGCTAAAATACTTTAACTATCTTTTCTTCTATATTTGTTGAATTATTCTCTGCTTTTTTTAGTTTTTGTATAACTTTTATATCTTCTTTATTAAAATATTTTTGCCCTGTGGCAGATGTCTTCTTATATAAAGATTTTAAGGTTATTCCTCGATTTTTGATTTATGGACGATCATAATTTAATAATCCTAAGAATTTTTGTAAATCTTTTGTATCTTCAATTTTATCTGGAAATCTAATACTTTTTTAGATATATGATCTTCTAATTCTATTTCACCCTTACCAATTTTTTGACCTAAAAAAGTGATATATTCTTTAGTAATTTCAATTTTCTTTTTTGATAAAATAATTCCATTCTTTATGCATAATTTTAAAACTTCTTCTACATGTTTATAATGGTCTTTTAATGTATGAGATGCTACTAATATATCATTTATATACTAGAACGTAATCTAGATGTTTAAATATATTGTCCATTTTTTTTTGAAATATACTAGGTGCATTTTTAAGCGAAAAAACATAATTAAAAATTCTTAGTGTCATATAGGTGTAGTGAATACAACATATTTTATGGATTTTTTATCTAATTTTATTTGCCAAAATTCTGATTTACAGTCAAACTTGCTAAAATATTTTTTTGTCTTGTAATAGATTTATTAACATATCATTATCAGGTATTTTATATTCATTGTCTTTAGTATTATCATTTAGTCATTTATAATTAATAACCATTCGAGTTTTTTCTCTGAAAATTTCTGCATGGTTTCTTATCATAAATGCAGCTGATCTATGTTGAGATTTTGATGGTTTAATTAATCCTAAATCTTTCAATTCTTTTATTTTAATTTTAAATTCTTCTTTATCTAAATGTCTATATTTTAATGCTTTTGTTCTTATGACTAATTTTTTGTTGAATATTAAGATATTAGCTAATTCTTTATTTCGTTCCTAATGGTTTAAAGGATTTTTATTAATTAGGGTTTATATTCATGTGAAACGATCATACAAATAGTCTGGAAGATGTGAGGATTTAGGTCGTGACGAACGACAACCTCATAATCCTAAAACGAGTTAGAGCTTAAATTGTATAGTAGAGCTATACAAAAGCCTAAATATAAGTTAAGGATTTATATCACACTATGTGGATAACCTCGAAATCCTATGACTGGGTTGTTTAATTTTAAGAAATGGTTTAGCTGGTGTAGACATGTTTTGATATTGAAGATGACCATGCTGCCCATAATGCTAACTCCAAGCTCCTCGTCATAGGGAGTTTAAGTTTTCTAATGTGTCAAGCCCTGATGTCAAATCAAGTGTTTTCTAAGCTTATGGTTATTTAAATATCAAGGGGAATGTTAAAGTCGATTAAAGCGACACCCGTTTGTATCCCACAGTTCCCTCATTCTGGTATCACTTATTTCTTTTGAATTTACTTAGCTCAACTCATTTAAACTGGGGAGATCTCTTTACTAAACTTAAAATGTCCTTTGATGGGTTACCTCCTCCGAGGGACTCTCATAAATTCAAAAGGACGTTTTAAGTTTAGTGAAATTTCAAAGGATTAATGGTTACCTTTGAAACAATTTGTTTTAGGTTTTTGAAAATTTTGATTAATTTTAAAAATGATTGTTTTAATTTTGCAAGAAAGTAAAGTACACAAACAAGCAGTTATAATATTGTAGAAAAATTAAAACAAGAATAGTTGAAGGTGTATATAACAAATCCCAATCTATGACTTATTGAGTCCCGAAAGATCTTAATGGCTGATTTTATAACAATGTATAACAAGTTCAATTTGTCCTTCAAAATATCCAAGAGATTCCAAAGTGTCCAGGGAGTGATCCCAAACTGCTTTAAAATCTCTTGAAGCATTCGAGTTCATTTTGAACTTATCATATTGTTCCATTAATCATCCCAGGTTGAATTAAAATTACCCTTTACTCGATGAATCCATTAGAATTAAAATTACCCTTTACTCGATGAATCTTGACATTTTAACCATCTTGAGGACGTAGTACTCAATTAATCAATTGATATTTTACTTAAAAGTTATGTAGGTGAATGCTCCTAAGGTAAGTCTCAATCATTAAAATTTTTTGTACCCACCACTAAAGTTGGGCTTGGTGATGTTAATCATCAATCATACTATCTTCTAAATCCCGTCAAACAAGTTCTAAAATCATGCCTAGATCACTACGAAGCCCCTTAATAAATCTAATGGGAGAAAGATTAACAAATGTTAGAATTTTAATTTAGGTGATATGGATTTTGATTAAAAAGAAGTTAGGTCATCATTAATTGTGGACTTAATCATAAGTGAAACATCATCTCCCTAGTTTAAGCCCATCACTTGGAAATCATTTGATTTTGATTAACTTCCAAATCTTGATCATTTAGCAAATTATAATTTTATTCTTATTATGGAAAGGTGATATGTTGGTTTTTAACTTTTATCGATTATGTTTTAATCATTCAAACATATTCATTAAGATCAAAATTACCCATTTTCCCTTTGATTAATCCTAAATTTTGATTGAGGTACCAAAATCTAAAATTACAACTTTACCCTTCGGGCTCTTCACCTCATAACTCATTAGACACAATTCAAATGACTTAAAAAAATTTAGTGTACCCTGCCCACGGGGCAACTAAAACATCAGAGGAGAAAACATGGTTTTCAAATTTTTATTTAATTTAAATAATTATCTTAACTTAGAAAATAAAATTTTCACATTAATTTTTTTAATCAATCAAAATAATGTTCTGTGTTTATGGGAAAAATGTTAGAGGTTCCCTTAGGTTAGAAATGCACTTAGGCAAAATTCCATGTTCTTATAAATTAAATTTTAATTTAATTTTATGACTCTTTATTGATTTTTTAGTGATTTAATTAAATGGAAAGTATGTTTTAGAACACTTTTCATTTTTTTTAGTTCCTCTGAGTTCAGAGAACTAAGAGAAACAAATTTTATATTTTTATAATTTTTAATTTATTTATTATAATTATTTTTAATGGGGAAAATAGGAAAACACATTTTTGGACCTTTAAAAATTTATTTTTAACTTAGAAAAATTATGAAAAATATTTTAATGAGTTCTAAGTGATCAGGGAACCATTAGGAATATTTTGAAATATTTTTATATTTTTGGAAATTTTAATTATTCTTAATTATTTTTAATTTAAAATATAGCTCAAAAATCAAGTATTTTATTAAAAATAACTTTTATTTTTCCTAAGTACTCCTTATCACAAGGAACTCAGAAAAATCACTTTTCATAATTTTTCTAAGTATTTATTTTAATATAATTATTTTTGTACAAAAATACAATGTTTCTTAAAAAAATTAACTTTAGTGCTTAAACTTAATCAAATGATTTCCAAATTTTTGCAGCGGGTAAACATGCTTTTTATAAAGGTATTATTATAGTGGGTAGACAATGTGGAATTGATTTTGTTAGAATTGATTTTGTTAATTTTTTATTAATATCTAATTTACATAAATTAATACAAATATACATACTTAATTAAATACAAAATGTACAAAATTATTCAAACCATCATAATATTTTTCCTAAGCTTCTTTGACCACACAAAACCTGCTAAAGTCAGAACTTACTAAAATTTGTCTCATAATTTTTGAAGTGATATTTCAATTTATATAATTAATTTAAGCCAAAATTGTCATTCAAGCTTGAAAATTAGGGTCATCTTAGTTTGAAAATTATCATCTTAGTTTGAAAATTAGGGTTAGGAGCACAAAGATGTCCTCTGACCTTACAAAAATCAGAGAACATAACCTCTGTCATGAGGAACAAACCCTCAAAATTTCAAACTATGACGAGATAATGAATTGAAAGAACATAGAGAGTATTTAATTAATTAAAAATCAAAGATTTAACAAATAATTTTTATTTTTAGTCCACATTATTCTCATTTGTTCACTAAGCAAGAGGGTATTTTTAATTTATTTTTGTGATTTTTCTATGAAATGATATGGATTTTCAAAGTTCTGGCTTTTAAATAAATCAAATAAATCTAGATTTTTCTACTTAAACCAGTCAGCACCACCTCATCCTACGGTGTGTCGAGCTTTACACTCGACGTTCTGCTATTCGATGTCACCAGCCACCTCAGCACCACACGTCCCGTGGTTCTCGTATCATCTCCCCGTCCGACTCCATCACGACCGTTCATGGAATAAACACGCGATCTGACGATATTCGTTCATCGCCCCCAATTGACTTAACTCGTAAGCCGTTCACACTAAAACTTTAAGATCTCGAGCTAGACTCAACCAAATAACTTTGGGTTTGTTCCTACACCTTCATCTATTCAAGACGAACACATTTATATGATTTATACAGTATGAAATACAGTAAATACGTATGAAGAATCAATTTAAGCTCAGTTTAGGGTTGAGGCTCAGTACCTTTGTCTGAGAGGGGAGGCCTTAATCAGATGGTTGTAGCAGCTTCAAATCAGTCCAACGAACCTCCAGATGAAGTCCTGGGTTGTGGTGAATTGTCTAGGTATGATTTCGACCAAGAAGAATTTTAGGTGTTGGTATAGGGCTATGCTACAGACTCTCTGTGATGGCGCTTTTGCAGGGAATCAACTTCTCTCACTCAGGGTATGGTGTGTGCACAATTAATTTGAGTTTGGTTCACTGTGGAGCTGTGGAGAAATCTATCCTGGTTTTGGAACAAATTTCAGTGAAGAAATTGACTCGGTGGAGTGGTTGTGAGTGGCTGTGAGCAAGGGGGTTGAACTTAGGAAGGTTTGGAGAGGCTCGGGTGAGATTTTGGCAGAGTTTCCCCAAGGTTTCAATCACTCTCCCTTTTAGCTGTGGAGAGCTTCATTTATAGCCATGGCTGCTTGGTGGAGCCCAGGGCTTCAAATTGGGTGCTAAAGCGTGCTGAGGTGGAGGGAAGAAAGGCTCATATGGCCAATGTGGGACTTAGCCAACTCAACAACTCAAGGAGGTTTAATTTTGGATTTTGGCCATTTGGGGCTCCCTTGGGCTGGCTGTTTTCGGCGGCTGAGGTGGTGGTTGGCCAGAGTTCAGTCACTTATGGGCTCAGGGAGGCCAGAGGGTGCTTAATGATGGTTAAACACTAATGGCAAGTATATTTTGAGTTAGGTCAAAAAATGGGGTGCAATCCCCTAAATCAAGGGACCATTGGTTCATAGCCCATGTAGGGTGGGCTAGGTGTTCTAGCCTGGTCACTAGGGCCCAAAAGGTGGCTGTAGAAGCTTTGGTTTGATCAATTTGGCATGACTCAATTTGGCATGACTTGCATGACTTGGTCAATTTTGGTGCATGAGTTCAATTTGGGTTAAATTGGCTTGAAGTTGGGTTTGGACTGGACTAGCCATAACATTGGACTCAATTGATCGAGCAACTTGGTGTAGATTAGAAAAGTTTTGGAGTGATTTGAATTGATTTGGAGGAATTTGGACATTTGGTTAATTTTGGGGGTGTTGGGTTAGACTTGGGTTTGAATTGGGCTGGAGTTTGGCTAGAGCCCAATTAATGGTTCAATTTGGTCCTAATAATTGTCATGAAAAGTTTTGGATAGAAATTGAGTGGAATTTTTGAGGTTATGGGGTTCAATTGAGTTGAATTTGGAGACATGGTCAATTTTGGGTAAAATTGGGGGTTTTGGTTCAAGTTGGTTTTAGCGTGAAATTGAGGCTTGACCAAGGCCAATTGAAGGATCAATTTGATGTGGGGAAATGTTTTGAAGAGTTTATGATGCAAAATTTGGGCAATTGGATAGATTCGTTGGATAGATTTAGGAATTGGATAGATTCGGGGGTTCAATTGAGTGAGATTTTGGTCTTGGGCCAAATTGGGGCTTTTTGATTTGGGTTGAAATTGGATTCCAATGTGAGTCAATTGGGCTGGATTTAGTCACAATCAAGTTTGGGCATGATGAATTTGAGTTTAGCATTGAAATTGGGGAAAATTGAGATCAAGGTGGTGGACATTGGGGGTCAATTGGAGTAATTCGACCTTTAAAGACAATTTGGGGTTTTTGGTCAAAATTGGTCAAATTGAGCTCATTGGAATGGTTCAAATTGCTTTTGGTGACATTTGAAGTGATTTTGGAGGTTTTGGGACATTTTGGGTCAGTAAGGGTATTTTGGTAATTTTGGCTAAATGAGGGGTATTTTGGTTTTGGCTTTGGTAATTTTGGCTAAATGAGGGGTATTTTGGTAATTTTGGGATGTTTTGGGCAATTTGGGTAGTTTGAAATGGTTTGACATGATTTTTGGACAAATTTGTTTTATTTGGGTAATCTTGAGAATTTTGGCCAATTTTGGATTTTCAAGGGTATTTTGGTAAATTAGGTATATTTGGGGGCAAAAGGCTAAGTTTGGTATTTTGGTAAAATTGGGGTGTCAATCACCCTATTTGAGCCATGGAACAATAGAATCCTCTACTTTGGGTCCTCCATGTTTTGGTTTTGCCTAAACCCTAGCCTAGGGCTGGTGGGTTTAGAGGACCATCTACACGAGTCTCCCAAAAGGTTAAGGGGTCAAAGTTAGGTAGACTTAGGCTTAAGGTAGTGACTGGAAATGTAATGTGCAAGTGTGTGAGTGAGAGCAACCAAGACTACACCACCAGAGGGTTGACCCTAAGGCCAAATAGCCCTATAAGGACTCATCTTGAGTTCCCCCATATTGACCCCACCTACTAAGTGCTAGCAGTTAGGACTAATATATGGAACTTCAAGTTGAGCAAAGAAGAGTTTTAAATTTCTAATGGCGAGTGTTCCTTTCTAATCCTATAGGAATAGTCAACAGAAAAGTCCATGGCTAGATGTTGGCTACTAAGGAGAAAACTAGATCTCAACCAAAAGTGAAGTTAACAATAAGTAAATTAGAATTAGCACACACAAATACCGAAATAATGATAACAAACACCTACCAAAATTACTCAACATCTTTAATAATGGTAAATGCAAATATAATCTTAGAAGATAAATCACAAATTAAGGTACTGACATTAATAGATAGTGGAAGTACTACATCAGTTATAACAAAAAAATTGTTACCAAGAAATTTTAAAAGCTATCATCCAACAAATAGAACTACATATTTAGTAGGATATTACACATTAAACTTTGATAAATGCTTAATGAATAGCCAAATACAATTCGTTATTAATCATGAAACATTTAAATTAACTGAAACCTATAGTTTACAAAAAATTTTAGTTCATGACGCCAACAATAAAGAATTTATTTTAGAAGTAGAAAAAATTTTAACTATCAGTAAACGAACCTCAATTATTTGGACCGATAAACATCCGAGTTATGCTGAGAAGCGCGGTGAGTTACCAAAAAGAAACAATAACACAAAAAAAATTAGATGTACCATCAGAAGTATTAAACTACTTAAACTCATGCTACAAACAAGAAACTATATTCACATATCTGATTGCAAAAACATTAGAAAAAAATATTTCAATTAGTATAAGAGATTCAAATAATAGGTGAAAATCCTTTGAAACATTGGGAACAAAATACAGAATTTGCCAATATCCCAATAATTAACAAAGAATTAGTCATAACAACAACAGAATCCGAATATAGCATTTTAGATAAAGAAGAATTTAAAATTCAAATAAAAGAATTGAAAGATTTAGGATTAATTAGACCATCAAAATATGAACATAAAACAACTACATTTATAGTAAGAAATAATGCAAAAATTTTAAGAGGAAAAACTCCAATGGTTATTAATTATAAACGACTATATGATAATACTGAAGATGTTGGATATGAAATACCTGATAAGGATATGTTAATAAATCTAATAAAAGACAAAATATTTTAGCAAGTTTGACTATAAATCATGATTTTGGCAAATAAAATTAGATAAAAAATTCATAAAATATAGTGCATTCACTACACCTATAGGACACTACGAATGGCTAATTATGCCATTATAAACATTTAGAAGAAGTTTTAAAATTATGCATAAATAATGAACGATATATTTAAAAAGAAAATGAACAATATATTTAAAAAGAATGCGCATAGTATATTTCAAAAGAAAATAAACAATTTATTCAAACATATAGATTACATTCTAGTATATATAGATGATATATTAGTAGCATCCCATACATTAAAAGAACATTATAAACATGTAGAAGAAGTTTTAAAATTATGCATAAAGAATGAAATTATTTTATAAGAAAATTGAAATTGCTAAAGAATATATCACTTTTTTAGGTCAAAAAATTGGTAAGGGTGAAATAGAATTGCAAGATCATATATCTAAAAAAGTATTAGATTTGTCAGATAAAATGGAAGATACAAAACAGTTACAAAAATTCTTAGGATTATTAAACTATGCTCGTCCATATATCAAAAATCTAAGAATAACTAAAAAATCTTTATAGAAAAAGACATCCGCTATAGGGCAAAAATATTTTAATAAAGAAGATATAAAAGTTATACAAAAAATAGAAGAATAAGTTAAAAATTTACCAAAACTTTTCTATTAGAAACAAATTATAAAATAGTAGTAGTCGATGCATCACAAGAAGGATGGGGAGCTGAATTAAGAGTAAAACCTTATAAAGAAGCGTATCAAAATACCGAACGATTATGCAGATGCACTCATGAAGCTTTAAACAATTACCAGAAAATATGACATTTTTAGATTATGAAATATTATGAGTAATTAATGCATTACATGAATTTAAATTTTTTTTACAAAAAGAATTCCTTATAAGAACTGATTGTGAAGCAATAGTACAATTTTATAAAAAGAAAATTGAAAAGAAAATTTAAAGCAAAAGATGGGTAAATTTCGTTACTACTGTTGAAGGAAATTGTTTTAATGTACAATTCGAACATATAAAAGGAGATAAAAATTTTTTGGCAGATTATTTATCTCGAGTGATCAAAAACCAATGAAAAACTTAAAATCTTCGAATTTTAAAACTCCATAGAGAGACAGTAAGATATTAATGGAAATGTAATTTGTAAAGAGCTAGTCAGATATTAATAGAAATATTATTTGTAAAGAGCTTGACAGATATTAATAGAAATGTAATTTTTAATAACAAGAATGATCTTCAGATTTTCTAAATTAGAAAAATCAGAATGATCTTCAGATCTGCTAACCTAGGAAAATTTTTACTTAATTAATTTTCTTCCGGGAATGGAGCAAAAAATGCAGTCAAATCTTGTCCATTTTAACCCTCTTGCCTTACCAAATAGGCAAGGGACAAATTTACAATTTCGGCCAAACGTGCAAATAAAAAAATCATTAAATCATCTTCAAACAACCCTATTTTTTAATCTGTGGTGTAATAGAATAGATATTTCTACAATACTTAATACCCTAAATTGTTTAACTATAACATTTATAGGAATTAATGATCAAATCAATTTTTTGCAAAATGAAAATAAAATATTACAAATGGATAAGAACGTGTAACAAGTTTGGTTTTTTTCCTAAAACACCGACAAATTTACAAAAAATTAGTTATTTCAAATCAAGAGCTTAAAGTTCAGCATCTAGAAAAAGAATTAAAAGAAGAAAAAGAAAAATATTCCATATTACAAATAGAATATAATAATTTACTTTTAGAAAATGAATATTTTTCAAAAGTAATTCTAGATATTTCAAAAAGCAATAGAGAAAAATAATTACAATATCTTTATATACTTGAAATGTCGGAAATCATAAAAAATAAAATTTTTAAAATCATAAAATTAACGGAAAAAATGACATGATAGAATGTCTGAAAGAAATAATTCTTTCGTATGGATCAAATGAACCAATGCATGGGATATCTTATATATCTCAGAAGATTGTAAGTCCAAAAACTTGTTTCTGTAATTTTTGTAAAAATTGACTTCCATATTATAACCCTTTCAATACACTTAGAATATTGTAAAAAATTTTTAAGATGGAATGTTGCAGATTTAATGAACTATGGATTACTAACAAAATTAATTATTAGTAAAGATATTGAATTAGAAGATCAGATATACGAACTACATCATCGAGAATTAAAATGAATTATTAAAAAAGTGATATGACATTAGTAACTTTGATCATTAAATCTGTTGGCCCTTATTATGAGAATCTTATAAATGGAGTAAAACATATTATCGAGGTCTTTAAAACTCTAAAATATTTTAAAGCCTGGCAAAAGGATGCAGAAGAACATGAAATTGTTGATCCTGAAATAGCTGAAGAAATGATAACTCATTATTGGACATTACAAATTGCTAGTCTTAATGAAGGAATCTCGAGGGCTCTATTCCACACGCATATGGTATATCAAAACAAGGATATGAAGATTTTTCTTCATGAAAAATTAATCAGGGGAAAATATTTAACTTCAAGCTATATCATGATAATTTTAATCTCCTAGAGCATATCAATGCCATTAATCCATATTCAATTAAGAAGACAGGAGACCATGTCATGGTATAACAACGACTCACTCCAAGGTTGAGTAAGGAAGATAGCGAACAACAAATAAATGCACAACAATGGATGGAAAATTTAAATGACATTGAAATTCATACTCTAGATAATGGAATGGAACCATGATCTAATCAGCTGGTAGACAAAATATCGTGAAACATCTTTTATAGTGGAGTATCTTTTTATTAGTGGAATGTAATGTTGTAAGCACTAAGGAAAAAAATGGTTTTTAGCCCATAGTTCTCTTTTTCTATAAATAAGAAGGTATGGTGTTAAGCAGAGAGTGTGAGAAGATAGAATGTGTAAAAATAGATTGTGCTTTGAGTGTAATAAGTGTGTCCCAGAGAGTAGTCTTAGTAAGAGTGTGTAAGGAAGCAAGTTCATATAGCCACTATAATTTTTTATTCTTCAATGAATATGTTTTGAGTTTTCATTATGCATTTCTGTGAGTAGTAGTTAGTTCCTCACCGAAGGGGAGAGATGTCTGATAACTATTTCACGGGTACTTAATCTCTCATGAACAAGTATAGACCTCTTTTCTCTGAGCACAGATAAAGTTTATTTCAGAAGAACTAGATAATAACCTCTATGACTAGAGTCCTTGTGGTGAGAAATGATGAAGTTATGATGTATGTCCCGCTATGAGTCTATGTGACGTTCAGAACAAGCTCCTGTTCATCATTATTCAAACTAGAAACGATTTTCCTGGTGTATGTTATTCTAGGATTCTAATGAAATAAATGAAGTAAAAAAAAAGACAACATGTTTATATTTGAGCTAAAAAAGTAAGCGGTATCCAAGAAACATTGTTCTGACATGTTCAGCCTACAGGGAAGAACACTTTATTTCCCATATAAAAGAACTTTTAAAAATATGAAACATAAAAAAGAAAAAAAATTATATCTTAATGTAAAAATATTGTTGAATATTTAGTGAGTCAGAAAACAATAGAAATAATAGGAAAATTTTATTGTAAATTTTTTTGAAAAACTAAAAAAGCAGAGAATAATTCAACAAATACAGAAGAAAAGATAGTTAAAGTAAGTATTTTGGTCCAAGAAATGATAAAATTAAAAGAAATTTGGCCTTGGTTTTACGAAAAATATTTAGAAGGTAAAAAAGTTGAGTTTTAATGGCTATAGGATTACTTGAAGAAGTTATAAGACAAAGCCTAATAATTTCACCTATCGAAACAAATATAATTAAAGAATTAATAGAAATAATAGGGAGAGAAGAAATTCTACAAATACTTAGAGATGATTTAGACAATGGAATAGAAAAGATATTTAAAAATTAAAAGAAAGAATTGATAAAAATCCGCATAAAAATTATAGAGATATAATAATAAAATTAGAAAAAAATTTAATGAAAGCTGTAGATGAGTTATACAAGACTTTTAACGGGCAGATCTCTATTAACGGAAACCCGCATCACTTTAACTGCTTTCATCAAACGGAAGCCCACTATAAGCTTGTGGGTAAGCATTTATCAAAGTTTACCTAAATAATTAAGATTCATTAATAAAGTTTTGTCGCTGCTCTGATACCATTCTTGGGCGATTCGAGTTTCTGTTTAAAGAGATCTACCCATTAAAAGGCTCGTATAACTCATCTACAACTTTCATTAAATTCTTTTCTAATATTATTATTATATCTCTATAATTTTTATGAGTTCTTTTGATTCTTTAAATATCTTTTCTATTTAATTTTCTAAATCTTCCCTAAGTATTTGTAGAATTCCTTCTCTTCCTGTTATTTCTATTAATTCCTTAATTATATTTGTTTCTATGTGAAATTATTAGGCTTTGTCTTATAACTTCTTCTGGTAATCCTATAGTCATTAAAACTCAGATTTTTTACCTTCTAAATATTTTTCATAAAACCAAGGCCAAATTTCTTTTAATTTTATCATTTCTTGGACAAAAATACTTACTTTATCCATCTTTTCTTCAGTATTTGTTGAAGTATTCTCTCCATCATTTAGTTTTTCAAGGAAATTTTTACAATAAAATTTTCTTATTATTTCTATTGCTTCCCGACTTACTAAATATTCAACAATTTTTTCCATTAAACTATAATTTTTTTCTTTTAATGTTTTATATTTTGAAAAGGTTTTTTTATATGAGTAATAACGTGTTTTTCCCTGTAGGCTGAGCATGTATGAACAATGTTTCTTGGATACCACTTACTCTGTGAGCTCAAATATAAACATGTTGTCTTTTTACGACTCCATTTACTTCATTAGAATCATAGAATAACATACACTAGGAAAATCCTATCTAGGTTTGAATAGTGATGAACAGTAGGTTGCCTTGAACGCCACACAGGCTTATAGCGGGACTTACAGCATAACTTCATCATTTCTCACGGCAAGGACTCTGGTCATAGAGGTTATTAGCTAGTTCTTCTGAAATAAACTTTATATGTACTTAGAAAACAAAGGTCTATACTTGTTCTGGAGAGATTAAGTACTCATGAAATAGTTATCAAACATCTCTCCCCTACGCGGAGGAACTAACTACTACTCACAGAAATGCATAATGAAAATTCAAATCATATTCATTGAAGAATAAAACATATAGTGGCTATCTGAACTTGCTTCCTTACACACTCTTACCAAGACAACTCTTTGGGATTCTCTCACTTATTAAACTCAATGCACAATCTATTTTTACACACTCTATCTTCTCACATCTCTACTTAACACCATACCTTATTTATAAGAAAAGAGAATTATGGGCTAAAAACCATTTTTTCCCTAAGTGCCTACAACATTACATTCCAATAATAAAAGATGCTCCACTATACTTTGTCTGCGAGCTGATTAGATCATGGTTCCATTCCTTTGCTTGGCTATAAAATATTTTGGATTTTTAAAGATCTCGATAATATGTTTTGCTCCATCCATAAGATTCTCGCAATAAGGGCCAACAGATTTGATGATCAAAGTTACTAATGTCGTATCACTTTCTCAAAATATATGCCAAATAATTCTTCTTAATTATGGATGATGCAGTTCTGATATCTGAACTTCTAATTCAATATATTTACTAATAATTATTTTTGTTAGTAATCCATAGTTCTTTAAATCTAGTACATTCCATCTTAAAAATTCTTTACAATATTCTAAGTGAAAGGGTTATCATATGTAATCCTTTTTTTACAAAAATTACAGAAACAAGTTTTTGGAGTTACAATCTTCTGAGATATATAAGATATCCCGTGCATTGGTTCATTTGATCCATATAAAAGAATTATTTATTTAAAACATTCTATCATGTCATTTTTTCTGTTACTTTTTATGGTTTTAAAAATTTTATTTTTTTGTTTTCTGGCATTAGGTATATAAAGTTATTGCAACTGTTATTATATATTGTTTTTTGAAATATCTAGAATTTTTTTTGAAAAATAATCATTTTCAAAAAGTAAATTATTATATTCTGTTTGTAATATGGAATATTTTTCATTTTTCTTCTTTTAATTCTTTTTCTAGATGATGAATTTTAAGCTCTTGATTTGGAATAACTACTTTTTGTAAATTTGTCGGTGTTTTAGGAAAAAGTGAAACTTGTTCCACGTTCTTATCCATTTGTATTCTTTTATTTTCATTTTGCAAAAATTTGATTTGATCATTAATTTTTATAAATGTTATAGTTAAACAAATTAGGGTAATATGTGTTGCAAAAAAAATTGTTCTGTTACACCATAGATTATCTAATAGGGTTGTTTGAAAATGATTTAATGGTTTTCTTATTTGCACTTTTGGCCGAAATTGTAAATTTGTCCCAGGCCTATTTGGTAAGGCAAGAGGGCCAAAATGGACTAGATTTGACCGCATTTTTTGCTCCATTCGTGCAAGAAAATTAAAGAAGTAAAAATTTTCCTAGGTTAGAAGATCTGAAGATTATTTTTTATTTTTTTTAATTTAGAAGATTCGAAGATCAATCTTGTTATTACAAATTACAATTCTTTTAATATCTGACTAGCTCTTTACAATTTACATTTATATTAATATCTGAATATCTCTCTATGGAGGTTTAAAATTTGAAGATTTTAAGTTATTGATTGGTGTCTTGATCATTCGAGATAAATAATCTGCCAAGAAATTTTTATCTCCCTTTATATGTTCGAATTGTACATTAAAACCTTTTCCTTCTATAGTAGTAACGAAATTTACCCATCTTTTGCTGTATATTTTCTTTTCATTTTTATTTTTATAAAAATGTACGATTGTTTCACAATCAGTTCTTATAAGGAATTCTTTTTGTAAAAATAATTTAAATGCATGGAAAGCATTAATTACTCATAATATTTCATATTCTAAAGTTGTCATATTTTCTAGTAATTGTTTAAAGCTTCCTGATTCATATATGCATAATCATTCGATATTTTGATACGCTTCTTTAAAAGGTTTTATTCTTAATTCAGCTCATTATTCTTCTTGTGAGGCATCAACAACTACTATTTTATAATCTATTTCTAATGACGAAGTAAGTTTTCAGTAAATTTTTAACTTGTTCTTTTATTTTTTGTATAACTTTTATATCTTTTTTATTAAAATATTTTTGCCCTGTGGCGGGTGTTTCCTTATATGAAGATTTTCTAGTTATTCTTAGATTTTAAATATATGGACGAGCATAATTTAATAATCCTAATAATTTTTGCAACTCTTTTGAATTTTCAATTTTATTTGGAAAATATAATATTTTTTTAGATATAGAACTTGTAATTTTATTTCACCTTTACCAATTTTTTGACCTAAAAAAGTGATATATTATTTAGCAATTTCAATTTATTTTTTGATAAAATAATTTCATTCTTTACGCGAAATTTTAAAATTTCAAAGGTCTTTTAATATATGAGATGCTACTAATATATCATCTATATATATTAGAACGCAATCTGGATGTTTAAATATATTGTCAGTTTTCCTTTGAAATATACTAGGCGGGCATAATTAACCATTCGTAGTTTTCTATAAGTGTAGTGAATGCAGTATATTTTATGGATTCTTTATCTAATTTTATTTACCAAAATCCAGATTTACAGTCAAACTTGCTAAAATATTTTTTTTGTCTTGTATTAGATTTATTAACATATCCTTATCAGGTATTTTATATCCATCGTCTTCAGTATTATCATTTAGTCGTTTATAATTAATAACCATTCGAGGTTTTCCTCTTAAAATTTATGCATGATTTCTTATCATAAATGCAGCTAATCTATGCTCAAATTTTGATGGTCCAATTAATCCTAAATCTTTCAATTATTTTATTTAAATTTTAAATTCTTCTCTATTTAAAGGCCTATATTCTATTTTTTTTGTTCTTATGACTAATTCCTTGTTAATTATTGGGATATTGACTAATTCGTTATTTTGTTCTTAATGTTTCAAAGGATTTTCACCTATTATTTGAATTTCTTCTACTAATTGAAATATTTTTTCTGATGGTTTTGGAATCTGATATGTGGATATAGTTTCTTGTTTGTAGCATGAGTTTAACTAGTCTGATACTTCTGATGGTACGTCTAAATTTTTTGTGTTATTGTTTCTTTTTGTTAACTTATCATGTTTCTCAGCTTAACTCGAATGTTTATTGGTATAAATAATTGAGGTTCGTTTATCGATAGTTAAAAAAATTTTACTTAGATTTAGTTGACCATCCATACTTAAGATAAAATTAAGTTCAAAAATAAATTCTTTATTTTTGGCGTCATGAATTAAAATTTTTGGTAAACTATAGGTTTCAGTTAATTCAAATGTTTCATGATTAGTAAAGAATTATATTTGGCTATTCATTAAGCATTTATCATAATTAATGTGTGGTCTCCTACTAAATATGTAGTTGTATTTGTTGGATGATAGCTTTTAAAATTTCTTGGTAACAATTTTTTTGTTATAACTGATGTAGTACTTCCACTATCTATTAATACTGGTACCATAATTTGCGATTTATCTTCTAAGGTTATATTTGCATTTACCATTATTAAACATGTTGAGTAATTTTGGTAGGTGTTTGCTATCATTATTTTGGTATTTGTGTGTGCTAAATCTAATTTATTTATTTTTGCATATTCTTCTATATCTTCATGATTAGAATTTTCTTTTCTTAAATTATATCTTTTTCTGAAGATATTGGTGAAGTTTTTTTTGTTTTTATAGCTAATTTTAATTTTTTAATTTTGAATATTATTTTCTGTCTATCACTTTAATAATCTTTGATTATTTATTGTTGAAATTTTTCTTGATGTTTATCTTTTTCTTCTAATTTTTCTAATCTAAATAGTATTTTTTTTTATATTTAGATGTATTTTCTCTAATTCAAAATCTATTTTCTCTAATGATTTTGAGATATCATTTTTTTATCTAGGTTTTACAAAATCTCTATGATTAAGGTTATGATTTTTCTTTAGACATAAATGACATATCTCCATAAGATATATCTGACATCGATACCTATGGTTTTTATCTGGATAATAATTACAGTAAATACATTCTTTAGTCATAATTCCTTTTCTTAAATCAAAAAGATGTTCACATTGTTCCATCTTATCTTTCTAACTTCCACCTATCAATTGCTTTAATTAGTCCATTCATTGCATCTTCCAAATTCTGAGATTCATTTTCACTATCTTAATCTGTTTTACTATAAATTGTATCATTTGAAGATATAATAACTATGTCATCCTCTAATCCTTAAATTAACAAGCTTCTAATTTTATTAGAATTTCTTTTGTTGCACCTATTTGTTAAATGATCTGGGGATCCACATATATAACAATGATATTTTTTATTATTTATTTTTTTAACTTTTTTATCTTTTCGATAAGTTGTTCTAGTAGATTTTCTAAGGTTTTTTCGTTTTCTAAGGGAATTCTCTGGGAAGTTTTGCATTGTGTAAATATTTCTACAAATTTTGTAAGATTGTTTTTTAACTTGTTTTCGAATTTTATATTCACTACATTTTTCTTGTAAAATATTGAAAGTAAACACAATTCTTGGTCTTATCCCTATATTTCTAATGTTTTCTAGATTTGTATAAGTACTTTTCATTTTTCGTTAATTTCTTTTCCTAATTTTCCAGGTAATTATATAAAGAATCCATTTGATATCTCATCATCAAAATATTTACTGGCTCTACTAGCGTATGTAACATATAATTTGCAAAAACTATCTATTTGAGACCAATCTGCTAAACTTAATTGTTCAAGGTTTCTATAAGCTTGACCTTCGACAGTTGTATTCTGTTTACTTGGATCAAATCCTAAAATTAATGTTTTGTTGACATCTTTTTTAGTGAGGTCTAGTTTTTTTCTTAGAGTTTAGGGTCTGGCTTTAGGATGCTCTCTGTGACTGTCTAAGAACCTTAGAAATGAAACCCACCTTATTTTAAAAATTCAAAATACTTTTTTACTCTTTTGAAGTTCCGCGTGTGGCTTTTGACCTCTAGTACTTAGATTGTTCAAACTAACATAAGGGAACCCAAAAGGAATTCTTATAGGACCATTAAGCCCTAGGATTGCCTTTGACACAATTTGCACATTCATGCGCACAAGCTTTGCAATTCGAATAGGCGACAAACTCGATTATCACAATTCGCATCGCCTGCATCATTATTTATTGAGAACTTAAATAAATTTTTGAAACGATGGATCGCGAGCCGCAATTTTAACGTGAATAAAATTTGACGCGTTTTTGACTCGATCGTCGACAATGTTGTCCGACCGTCCCCAAATGACAAAACGGACTGCGCCGACGCGTCCAAAACATCGACTTTTCCTAAGAAAGACACCTATTTTTGATGTGGTTGTGTGCACAGAGGAGTATCACACAAATTGAGGAATTTTAAATATTAAATATTATAAAGAAAAGAAATTTTTTTTCTAATTCCTAAATCCCCAAACCTAATTCACGCGCGCGAGCCCCCTACTCATTCGCATTTCCTCCAGGGCGCGACTCCAACCGAGCCTCCCTCCCATTCGCGAGCGCTTTTTCGGTCAGGAGACCAGACGGTCCGCATGGTACGCTGACCAATAAAATTTTGCCGCGTGGAAAATGTGGGACCCGCTTGTCCGCGTAATTTGAAAAAAAAGAAAAAAATATGCTGAGGCCAACCCGACCCGATGTACGAGTTTACGTCTGTTCGAGTACCGCGCATTTTAGAATGTCGAGGAAGACGATTCGAAAATACTCTCTGGTGGTTTTTCTTCTACGTTTTCGCCGCTCGCTCTGCTAGGGTTTCACATTTCCCTCGTTCACTAGCTTGGAAGTCGTGAGACGATGGCGTTTGATGATCCGGAGTATGCACAGGCCGTAGAGAGCTCAAGAACAGTATCAGAAGAGGCTGAGAAGACAGAGGTTGAGCAACCAATGAAGTCAAAGAAGCAGAGGAAGAAGGAGGCGAAGAGGATGAAAGAGGGCATGGAAGGGGAAAACTTGTCCTGGTATTTGTCATCGTTTTATTCTCAGGTTGTTTTTAGGTTATTAGTTTGATTATTATTAGGTTATTCTTGAGTTACTCCAAAGCGTAGTACTTATTGGCAGCTATTCCATGTTATTCATGTGTTATTTTTAAATTATTCGTAGGTTATTTATAAGTTAGGTGTATCTTATTCGCTCTTAAACCTGGGTTATTTTTAGGTTATTTTTAGGTTATTTGTAGGTTATTTTTCAGGTTATTCGTAGGTTATTCGTAGGTTATTCTTCGGTTATTTTTAAGTTAACTCGTGGGTTATTTTTAGTTTATTCTCAGGTTATTTCTGGGTTATTTTTAGTGTATTGTTTTGTTAATTTTGAAATAATTCGTAGGTTATTTTTAAGTTATGAGTAGGTTATTATTAGGTTATTTCTGGCTGATTTTGAGGATATTTTTAAGTTATATTTAGGTTATTCCTGGGTATTTTTAAGTTATTTGCAGGTTTATGCGCAGGTAGGTTATTCATAGGTTATTCCTAGGGTATTTTTAGGGTATTGTGCGTATGTTATTCGTAGGTTATTTGTACGTTATTTTTAGTGTATTGTTTTGTTAATTCTGAAGTAATGCGTAGGTTTTTTTTAAGTTATGAGTAGGTTATTACTAGATAATTCCTGGTTGATTTTGAGGATATTTTTAAATTATTTTTATGTTATTCCTGGGTTATTTTTAAGTTATTAGCAGGTTTAAGCATTAGCAGGTTTATGCGCGGATTATTCATAAGTTATTCCTAGGGTATTTTTAGGTTATGTCAGGTTATTCGTAGACTATTTGTACGTTATTTTTAGTGTATTGTTTTGTTAATTCTGAAGTAATGCGTAGGTTTTTTTTTAAGTTATGAGTAGGTTATTACTAGGTAATTCCTGGGTGATTTTGAGGATATTTTTAAGTTATTTTTATGTTATTCTTAGGTTATTCCTGGGTTATTCTTAAGTTATTAGCAGGTTTATGCGCGGATTATTCATAAGTTATTCCTAGGGTATTTTTAGGTTATGTCAGGTTATTCGTAGACTATTTGTACGTTATTTTTAGTGTATTATTTTATTAATTCTGAAGTAATGCGTAGATTTTTTTTAAAGTTATGAGTAGGTTATTGTTAGGTTATTCCTGACTGATTTTATAGATATTTTTAAGTTATTTTTAGGTTATTCCTAGGTTATTCCTGAGTTATTTTTAAGTTATTTGCAGGTTTATGCACATGTTATTCATAGGTTATTCCTAGGGTATTTTAAGGTATTGTGCGTATGTTATTCGTAGGTTATTTGTTGATGTAGTTTTAGGGTATTCCAGTATTAATAACAATATTAATAATATGCATCTTATTCCTGTATATTGATGACTAAAATTC
Organism: Phalaenopsis equestris; assembly: GCF_001263595.1. NCBI lineage: Eukaryota > Viridiplantae > Streptophyta > Magnoliopsida > Asparagales > Orchidaceae > Phalaenopsis > Phalaenopsis equestris. The sequence continues at coordinate 649,963 of NW_018237354.1, read as the reverse complement.
TTTGGTTATTCTAGTGTTAATAACATGCATCTTATTCCTATAGGTTGATGAATAAATAGTCAATGAATTGTAGATGCCGACCATCAGCAGTTAGAGAGGTGTTGGATAAGGTTCGACCAATTGTTGATCGGGAGATGTGGTCAACTCTGGAAAGAATGAAGCTTAATCAGTTTTTCGATCTGCCTCCCTATCCTCAAGATCACATCCTAACTATGCACATATTGAATTGTTGGGATATGAATAGATTGGCTTTCAGATTGTGGGAGAAAAAGCTAAGTTTTGATACAGATCAAGTTGCTTTGTTGATTGACATGCCCAACAGAGGTCCTACAGTAACTTGGGCTAAAAAACTCGTCAATGACGTAGATGCAAGGCGGGCAAAGAGTGAACTATTGGAGAGTTCTTCTGCTAGTGTTGATAAACTTATTATTAAATTTTTGTTGTCTAATTTATTATTTTCTTCCAACAATTTTAGTGTACCCACTGGGCTCTATTCATTTGCTGAGAATGTAGATAGTTTTTCTTCATTTAATTGGGCCGCAACAGTATGTGACCACCTAATTGAGCAGGTCAATGTTTGCGCCATGAAAATAAGGATGGGCCAGTCATTGTGATACATGAACGGCTTTGTTTTTCTTCTAACGGTTAGTATATTGCTCAACCTCAATCAGAAAAACTTTTTTCTTCTTATTTGGGTTATATTAATTTTTGATTTATTAATCGTGTTTATGCAACTGTGGTTTTATGAGCGCACACTTGTGATAACCCCGGCTCATCCTGACGCCAGACCTCGTATGTTGAGGTGGCCAATAAATACAGGGTGGAACCCTCTGAAGATCCATTTAATCTTTAAGCAGCTTAGTCCTGTACAGGTGAATGATATTAATGTTTGTTTTAAGTTCAGGATTATGTTTAGTATTTTGCTACCTTATTTAATTCTTATGATGAATGTTTTTTGCAGATTCTTGATTCTTTTGTTGATTTAATAGACGAGGAGCATAACTTACTTGCCCCTCTAGCTGACCCACTCTCGTCTCCTGCAAAGTCAATTGGAGAACCAGAAATTCACACTCATCAAACAACACCAAAGTCTCATGGTGATATTCCTTTTGTACATAGTCGCAGTATCCCGCCACCCACACAGTCACATTTGGGTTTAGAAGAGATATGACAAACTTTGAGGGAACAACAACAAATTTTAGTTCAATTGAAGGATTCAGTAAACAACCTAAGATTTTTTTTGGAGTATACACTGATGGAGGTGAAGACCGATATCAACAAAATAAAGAGAAAAATAAATAAAGTTCCCATGGAATCTCCTGTAAGTTCTGAATTTACTGGGAAGAAAGATAGCCCAGAAAAGGAAGAAGAACCACCTGCTCATATTGAGCAAGCGTCGGAACAAGAGTGGGGACCTCCGGGTATTCTCAGGTTACTCTCGGGGTATTTTCAGCTTACTCTCCGGGTATTCTCAGGTTATTATCGGGGTATTCTCAGGTTATTCTTGGGGTATTGTCAGGTTATTCTCGGGGTATTCTCAGGTTATTCTCGGGGTATTCTCAGGTTATTCTTGGAGGTATTCTCAGGTAATTCTCCGGGTATTGTCAGGTTATTCTCCGGGTATTCTCAGGTTATTGTTGGGGTATTCTCAGGTTATTCTCGGCGTATTCTCAGGTTATTCTCGGCGTATTCTCAGGTTATTCCCGAGGTATTGTAAGGTTATTGTTGGGGTATTTTTAGGTTTCTCTTGGGGTATTGTAAGGTTATTGTCGGGGTATTGTTAGATTATCCTTGGGGTATTCTAAGGTTATTATTGGGGTATTCTAAGGTTATGGTTAGGGTATTGTAAGGTTACTCTTGGGTTATTCCACAAGCAGATAACAAAATTCTGTACTCAACAGACAGATAAATTACAAACCATATATCTAGAACTTCCAATTGGAATAATGTTATATGAACTTGTACATTGATACAAATGAGTTAACGTGGGCATAACACGTTATAACAGGTGAATTATATTGGGCACAGAGCATGTTGGATTCGATGTGACAATTTCCTGACTCAGAGAGTTTGACGCCGCAATCGTATTTGCGTCGTAATTCCTGTGTGATTCTTGTGTCATATATGTTTCTTGATTTTTTTCTGCGAACTGTGGTAAAATAATAAGACAATTAATTTTACGTATAATCGTTAGTATATGGAATGTAGAATGGTAAATATATGTAATGTAGAGATATATACATTTAGCTCTCTTGTTTTTTTCCCAGTGTCCTTTCAACCTCGCATTAGAAATACCTTTCGGTCTCATTTTTGCAGGATCATTCACATTGCAGTCACTGTTATGGGATTTCCTCTTTTATTTTGGCCTATTTGGTTTAGGATCCTTTCTATCTAATATATCCTCAATACCTTCGAACCCTGTTTTCAATAATTCAATTATATATGTCTCGGCACGTTCATTTCTGTTAGCTTTATTAATTAATTGGTAGACAAACTTTTGAGCATGTGACCGAAATAGGATTCCTCTGGATGTTGTGCCAGAAATTTGAGCCCGAGAGTTTTTCATATGTTTGTATCCAAAACTATTATAGATATCTTTCTTTGCCTTAGCAGACCATCTGAATCACAAAATTTCTCGGGAATCTTTGTTATATTATTAGCATTAAGGACGCGTAGACAGTGAGAGCAAAGCAGTCCTGTCATTTCGAATTTCTTGCAACTGCAGGTGATGTCGCAATTA
>NW_018237354.1:625097-646788 GCF_001263595.1 Phalaenopsis equestris | reverse complement strand
CCAAGTAACTTCGAACTCATCTTCTGAATCACACTTGCTCATGCATTTATAAAATAGATTGTTAACGCTCTTGTACGTCACACCGCAATGAACTTTCGACGAGAATTTCTTATAGATATGCCATTGGAATAATCTATGTCTTGTGAATGGAAGACAATCTGCAATAGCTCTTGCCATCGCTTGATCTTGATTTGTAAATATTGTAATTGGATGCTTATCATCCATTATACGAATGAAGGTTTTGAATAACCACTTGAACGATTCTATCGTCTCGTCAGATAAAAAACCAACTCCGAATAGAACGTTTTGCCGATGGTGGTTAATCCTATCGAAAGGAGCACAACATAAATTATACTTATTCAAACGGTAGCTAGTGCGAAAATAATGACATCTCCAAAACAATCATAATCTAATTTGCAAGACCCATCACTCAAGAAAAATCTTGTAAGTCTGCCCTCGTCATCACTTTGGAAATCCCATGCAAACATGTTATCTTCATTTTGGCGCTCCATGAATAATTGTAAGAGAGAGTTGACATCGCCCTGTTCAATTCTGCTTCTTTTATCCCTTTGAATGAAGTTGTATGCATCTTGTCTAATGCACTCCAAGTTTTCAACACCACCAACCTCTGTAGCATGGAAATTGAATGCATCAGCTGCTCTAATCCCAGAACCTGTCATTGATCTTAGTAAATTTGCATTTAACTCTCTAATCTTCCGACTGGAACATAGAAGGTGCTTGTCACCGGATTCCGCCAAGGGGTGATTATGACTTTCAACAAATTTCTCTATGGTCCAGTTGCCATCAAGATCAATAGCATAGCGAACCATTGCTTGACAGCCAGTCCGTGTATCCGTTTTTCTGTACTTCACAGTAGTGGCTAGCTGAGATTCTCTTTTATGACCTGATTTTCCACAAATATAATACTTCAACTTAATTTGCTTGGATTTAGCCCAGTAAGTTGTGTGGTCCTTGCGTACACCGAAACCAACGTAATGTGCATAAGCACAATAATGTTTGTAAGCCTCTTCCTCATTACGAACAACAGTATTAAGAAAGCTACGAGCAATTGGATCATTGCAATCTGTTTCTGCCCTAGATATCTACAAATTTAAAGTATACAATAGAGATAGTCAGATAAATAACCCTAACCACAGGTTATTCTTAGGTTATTGTTGGGTTAGTTTCGGGTTATTGAGTATTTCTTCAATCAACCCGAAAATAAATAACCCTGAACACAGAATAATGATGAAATAACCTAACGACAATCGACGATTCACACAAAATCTCACTTTTTTTAGAGATCTGGTGGTTTGATGCGCAGGTTATTCTTAGGTTATTGTTCGGTTATTCTCGGATTATTGAGTATTTCTTCAATCAATCCGAAAATAAATAACCCTAAACACAGAATATTGATGAAATAACCTAACGAAAATCGAATATTCAAACAAAATCTCACTTTTTTTAGAGATCTGGTGGGTTTATGCGCAAGTTATTCTTAGGTTATTGTTGGGTTATTCTCGGGTTATTGAATATTTCTTTAATCAACCCGAAAATAAATAACCCTAAACCCTAAATAATAATGAAATAACCTAACAACAATCAAAGATTCACACAAAATCTCACTTTTTTTTAGAGATCTGGTGGGTTTATGCGCAGGTTATTCTTAGGTTATTGTTGGGTTAGTTTCGGGTTATTGAGTATTTCTTCAATCAACCCGAAAATAAATAACCCTGAACACAGAATAATGATGAAATAACCTCCATTTCAAAGACGTTGACATTCATTTCGTCATCCATGTGCTCAAACTCTTCATTAAGAGAGAAATCTATCTCCATCATAAATGCAGCGACCAAACCCTAGCTGAGATAAAAAACCCCTTTTTGAAAACTTCTTTTCTGCTGAATAATGCAGAATAGAAGTTTCTGAGGGAATAATACACAAAAAATAGGACATTTAACACGTCGGGTTGGGTCGGGCTTAACGCGAAATTTTTCCTTTTTCATGACGTGTAAATATGGGTCCCGCAAGATCAGATGACGTCTTTTGCTTGGATAGCGGAGGTAGACCTGAGGGAAAAATTCGGCGAACTTGGCACTCAATCCCTCTTCTCCCCTTTGGCGAACCCTATCCGCTCCCTTTCATAGGCGCCGACCTAGCCGTTCCCTTTCATAGGCGCCGACTTAGCCATTCCCTTTCCTAGGAGCCGACCTAACCATTCCCATCGCCGACCTAGCCTGCTCCGCTCTTTCTGCCATTCTGGCCAGTTCGGTTTACCAAAATTAAATTGAAGGGAAAACTCCTCTTCTTGGTTACATAAACCCCTCTCAGGGGAAGATTTTCTATGGTTGAGGCTTTGGCATAAGGGGAGGTTTTGCCGAAATTTTGGGTTGTGTATCTCTTTGCGATTTTGGAGATCTGTAGTTTCATTTGGTGGTTTCTGTTTTATGTTTTGGGCCTTTTGTAATCCTGCTATTCTCTTGGGCAAAATGCTGAGCTGGGTAACTTCTTCCCCCAACTTTTCTCCTCTATTTTCTATTCCCTATAATGCTTCTTTATTTTGAGTTCATATAAAAATGTTGGCTTATAAGAAAAAAATGAAAGAGGAGGTGCTCTTCCTAGCCTCTATTATTTTAATAAGGCGGAGGGTGCACGATATTGAAAAGCTGAACAGATATGCTAGATTTCTGTATAGTTGGTGTTGCAGAAGAGTTGTGCATTTTAGGTTTTGCTATACCTGGTGTTGATGAATATATATATATACACACACACTTGGCGTTGAACAATTTGTTGTTTTGGAGTTCGGTACAGTCGAGGTTGAAGAGGAATTAGATATTTGGGATTCCATTATAAGTTTTGTCCATGAAAAAAGTTATGTTCTGAGCATATCATTCCAATTGTTTTCACAAAAAAAAAAAAAGGTTTATTCTCTTTTGCTAAGGGATATTCACACACACACGCAACTAAATTCTTATGCACTTATATATCTTAATTAGACTCTCATATTTGCATACGCGACACTCGATTTTTATTAGTATCGATACGGGTAGAATGATGAAATAATATTTGGGTTTTAGATACATGAATTCATATGATTTATGTGGTATGCATATAAAACTTGTCTCTCCACATTTATGCCGCTTGGGAAGTGCCTCCATCTTTTTAATGTGAAAGATATATTTTTATGCATGAGATTAAAGCACTGAAATGCTATGTGTACATTAATATGAAAGCTTAGATGTGCAAGTTTTCTCAATTATTTATGTGTTTACATATATGTTGTTTAAATTTTGTATGTATATATGCAGAATTTTTTAGAATCCCTATATACTCACATATGTAAAATGTAAAATGAATGTATGTCCGTTGTTCTTCATTATCCCTTACATGTGTAATATCTGAATTTTGAAGTGGAGGTTTGCTAGTTTTGAAATCTTAACACTTGCACTTATATAACATCTGATTTTTGGATATAAGTTGATAGATTTTTTTTAATTCTCATATGTTATTTTCATTTCTAACACTTAGGTTCAAACATAAAATTTCAGATTTTATATTTACGCATCTATCATTTAATCTTCAATGCTTACATATATGCCACCTTGCGAAGGGCCCCAAGCATGAATGAAAAATGCGTACTTTACTTCACATAGCTGGAATTGTGCATTTTTTTTGTATATGCTACGAAAATTTGTAAATCATAAATGTAAAACAAATTTTGGTGCTAGTTGCGTGAATAAAATTTGAGATTGTTGCCACTTTTGTATACGAAATTTTGAAACTTTCCAACTTGGTTCTTGTCACTTAATATACATGTGTGAAGTGGTAGATTTATGCATCAAGGGGGGTCGGGGCTTACGTTTGAACTTCATTCACAGTTTATTGTTTGGCTTTATGATTAAGCCTGTTCTCAAGATTGGCTGTGTGATAATAATGTTCTGGCTGCATGGTTTTAAACGAATGTAATTACTTGCTTCTCTTTAGAATCTTTCAAATGAAACTTATTGAATGGTGCTTATGCTGAAGACGTTCAAATAAAACTTATGTCATTTATGGCTTTTCTCAAAATAAAGATGTCCTTACATGAGGAAAATTTGTGAAGAACTTAATTTGCATGAGGGCTTTGTGGAATATGCGAGGGTTCCCTTCTTATATGAAAATTGTTTATGAATTATTCTTTATTCATGCGAGGACTTATTTAATTTTTTTTTTTATGATTTATGATGTTTTATATCTATGTGGTGATCCTTTTGAAGCAAACCTGTTTACATGCCCATTCTTTTATTGTTGTTGTTTTTTAAAAAAATGAAAGTTTCATGTTCTGATTAGTGGAAATATAAGGTTTCAATACTTTCATTTTAAAAAGGATTTGAGAGAGTTCTATGTGATGGTTTGAAAAATTTTGTAATACTACAAATGTTTATTGTGCTCCACTTATAAAATTTGGAAAAACTTCAAAAACTTGGTTCTTTCGAAAATATGGAATGCTTGGTGGCTTCGTATTGAGAATCTAAAATATTTATAGTTTTGAAGCTTTGAACGATTGTATTTTCGGGAAACTTTGAAATTGCATTGGTTTTGATTTATGAAAGGTTTTGGAGCTTAGAAAGTTACTGTTTAAAAATTACATACCTTTTGTTTAATTCGTGAAATTTGGAGGCTTTTAGAATTTTTTTTTGGGAAGCATAAAATTGATGTGAAATGGATTCATGAAAAGTTTGAAGAATCACAAACTATTATTTGGGAAAAGTTTGGAATTGATTTATGAAAAAAATTGGATGACGTGAATGCATCATTTGGAGTGTATAAAAGCATTCGTGTTGTGGGGCTATGTATTATTGTGTTGGTTCAGACTGCTTGCTGTTTCAATGCTTGAAATGTCGTTAGGAAAGGATAATTTTTGGGTTAATTTGTTTGTGAATTTGGAGGAAATGAAACCCTTTTAGTTTGATTCGTGGATTGTTGGGCCGCATTTTTGGTACTTTTCATCAATCATTTTAGATGCATTTTTAAGGGCCAATCCACTTTTTACTTCTTCACCATTTCAGGTGAATTTGTCCCTCCTCTCTCTCACCCCATTTTTCTTCTTTTCTTTCTTGTTTCTTGGTTTGATTTAGGTGCTTATGTCCGAAATATAAGCACACATTTATGAACCATCAAATAGGGCTATAAGTTGGACGGTTCATTTTGGGGTAGGGCCTTGATGATAAAAGAATTCGGTGGTAGAGAGGAATAATGTTCCATCCTATGACATCGGGGCCCGACTTAGGGACCCGGTGAAATATAGGATAACAATATTATTCACTGACATTAGACTAGCGGCACACCCTTGCCTTCTTAGGTTGTTGGCATTCCTAGCCCGACGGCGTGATCGACTTGTGAATAATCATACATTATAAAATACAATGACAACAACAAATGCGCTATTTACAAAAGTATTTTGACTAAAAAAATTGATACTACTTTTTCTTATATGCGTGAGACATGCATGCCAAAACATAAATTTTAAGTAATATAGTTCAATTGTCAACTAGTCAATTGCCGATGTTGGGCTAAGTAGTACCTTCTTAAGTTGGTATTGTATGAAACCATTCAAGTTTAATGTCAAACTCTATAAATATGGGTGATCGATGGTTGCCTTCGGAGTTCCTCGAGAATACTTAAATCTGAGCGCACCCGAACTTGAATGTTTATAATCCACTTCGCCTTTTTTTTATTGTTTAACTTGTTATTTTATTCGAGATTTCTCTGTCTTCTCGCAGTTTTCTTCGAGCTTATTTTGTGATTCATTTGAGTTTATTTGATAGGTTATGAAGTGGGAGCCCCCAGGGCAAAATGTTAATTTTGGATTTTAATCCGTTAAATAAATTTAAGGATTAATCAAGGGGTAAATGAACAATATTGATTATAATAAAATCTCTTGGGTGTTTGAAATATGAAGGGCAAAGAGGTAGAAATCAATTTGTCATTCTTTTCATGGTAATAATAATATTATGATTTTGACACTTGTCATAACTTGGAAGTCAATTCAATAGGATGATCCTGAAGTAATGAGTTTAAACTATGAAGATAGTAATTCACTCATTTAAGGCCAACCAATTGGTGATTAGATACTAAGTCTGATATTAACGAGAATTAAAATCCCATTTTAATATTTAATTATTTCCAATTTGCTTTGAAAATTGAAATTGAGAGGGCATAATAGTGACTTAGGTTTGTGCTGACCTCACTTTTGATTGAGGTTTACTTTTCCCTCTTTAGTAACATAGGGTCTAGCCATATGACTTTCTTGTTGACTATTCCGAGAAAACTAAAAAGGAATCCTCACAATTAGAAACTCTAAACTCTTCCTTGCTCAACTTGATGTCCTACATTTTGGTCATAACCTCTAGCACTTAGTAGGTGAGGTCAGTATGAGGGATCTCAAGGAGAGTCTTTATAGGACTGCTTGACCGTAGGGTCGACTCTGGGTGTTGGTCTGGAGCTAGTTCACTCACTTGCACTCACTATCACCATCCCTTGATCTTTTGGGAGACTCATGTAGATGGTCCCTTAGACCCGTTAGCCCTAGGCTAGGGTTTAGCTAATACCAGTACATAGATGACCCAAATGAGGATTTCATTCGTCCATAGCTCATACATGGTGATTGGCACTCCAATTCTACCAAAAATGTTCAATTTGGCCTTATGCCCCTAAATCTATCTAAATTACCTAAATGCCCTTGAAACCCTAAATTTGGTCAAAATCCTCAAATTCGCCCAAAATACCAAAATTATTTAAAAGTCATTTCGAATCATTTGAAAATACTCAAATTACCCAAATCCACCAAAAAATTTCAAAATTACCAAAATACTCCTAAATTTGCCAAAATTACAAAAATATCCTTGGCTTTCAAAACTTTCTCAAAACCTCCAAAATCACTTCAAATGTTTTCAAAATCAATTTGGATTCTTCAATTAAACCCAATTTGGCCAATTTGACCAATTTGACAAAAACCTCTAAATTGTCTTTGAAGGTTTAATTTCCCCAAATTCACCTCAAATGTCCATCAATTTGACCCAATTCCCCTCAATTTCAATTCTAAACTCAACTTAATCTTTCAATTGATCAATCCAAACCAAATTCAAGCCTAATTGACCCATTCTTTGAGCTCAATTTTGATCCAAATTAAAACCCCAAATTTTGGCTCTATGACCTAATCCCACCTAATTGAACCCCATACCATAGCCTACTCATTTTGTCCCAATTTGAATCATAAACTCTTCCTAACACTCCTACACACCAAATTGAACTTTAAAATGACCTTGGTGAAGCCTCAATTTTATTTAATTTTAACCCAAGTTCAAATCCCCAAATTGGCTACGTCTCCAAATTCCACCAAATTGAATGCCCTAACTTCAAAATTGACACCAAATTTATGTTGGTAACTCTTTATGATATTCCTATAGATCATTCACAACCAACAATTTGGACTTAGCCCAACCGTAGCCCAACCGAGACCAAAGTCTATTCCAACATGCCCAAATCCTTCAAATTGAGCTGCCAATTGAACTTAAAATTACCTCAATCCTTCACCAAAAATCTTCATCACAATCATTTACACAATGTTGATCAATTAATTGGGCTCAAAGTCATGACTAGCTTAACTCAAACCCAACTTTTAGCCAATTTGACCCAAATTGGACCCATGTACCAAAATTGACTTAGCCATGCCTAAGCCACCAAGTACACCCTATGGACTAGGCTAGAACCACATAAACCAACCAAAGTGAGCTATGGACCAATGGCCCCTTGATTTAAAGGATTTAACCCCATATTTGGCCTAAACTCAAATATCTTCTTCATCATCACTTACCCTTAGGAGTTAACCATCATTAGCAGCTCCTTGACCTCCCCGAGTCAATACATGACCAAACATTGGCCAGCCATCACCTTAGCCGCCGGAAACAACCAGCTTAAGGGAGCCCTTAAATGGCCAAAACCCAAAATTAAACCTCCCTAACTTGGCTTACTCCCATTGGCCATTGGAGTTTTTCTTCTCTCCACCTCAGCAAGCTTTACCACCCAATTACAGGCCCCGAGCTCTACCAAGGAGCCATAGCTTTAAATCGACCACTCCACTACCAAGGAAGAGAGTGCTTGGAACCTTATGTAAACTCTGCCAAAATCTCACCAGAGCTTTTCCAAACTATCCGAAGTGAAATCCCCTTGCTCTCAGCCACTGATAGCAACCCCTTAGAGCCAATTTCTCACTGAAATTTGCCCTAAAACCAGGACAGATCTATCCACTTCACCACAGTGCACCAAACTTCAATTAATTGTGCACACACCATCCCCACAGTGAGAGAAACTGATTCCTCACAAAAGCCCCCCTATGAAATAGCTTGTAGCATAGCTCTAGACCAACACCTAAAATCCACATTGATCAAATTCATACATAGACAATTCACCAAGGCTTGGGACTTCATTTAGAGGTTCTTTGGACCCAATCAAAGCTACAACAACCATCTGATTGAGGCATCCCCTCTCAGACAAAGGTATTGAACTCTAACCCTAATCCGAGCTTATTTTAACTCTCCATGTGCAATGACTTGATTTCATACGTAATTAAACGTATAGATGGGTTCGTCTTGAGTAGATGGAGGTTTAAAAACAAATTTCACGTGATTTGGTTGAGTTTAGACGAAGATCTTAAGATTTTAGTGTGAACAGCCCACAGGTTAGGTCGTTTGGGGAGGATGAACTGATGCCGTCCGGTCGTGCGTTTATTCAGTGAATGGCCTTGATGAAGCTGAACAAAAATATGGTTCATAAGGCGCGGTCCGCGTGGAGGCTATGTGGCTTGCAGTGTGAAATGGTGGAGCAACGCGTGCGCGGTTCAGAGCTGCCTAGGATGCGCTGGCGCAGAGCTGGATCAGTATATAAATCAGGATTTTTTGATTTATTTAAATAGAAGAGCTTTAAAATACCATATCTTTGCATAGAAGAATCATAAAAAAAAATATCCTCTTGCTCAGTGAATAGAGGAGAATAATGTGTATTAAAAATAAAAATTATTTGTTAAACGTATAGTTTTTAATTAATTAAATACCCTCTGTGGTATTTTAATTCTCCATGACTAAAGAGGGCTCACCATGACTTGAAATTTCTAGGGTTCATTCCTCATCACAGAGGGAATGTCCTCTGATTTTTCTAAGGTCAGAGATCATCTCTTTGCTTCTAAGCCTAATTTTCAAGTTAGTGTGACTATTTTGGCTTATCTTAATTATATAAATCAAAATATCACTTGGAAAATTATGAGAATAATTTTGGTAGGTTTCCCGTGGTAAGAGAAATCTATGAAAAATATCATGATGTTTTGAATTATCTTGAAAATTTCTATATTTATTTAAATGTAAATATCTTTTATTAATTCATATAAATTAAATACTTATAAAAATTTGACAAAATCAATTCCACTTCGTTCATAAAAATTACTATTACCAATTGTAAAAATTTGAAAATTATTTAGCTAAGCTAAAGAACTAGAGTTGATTTTCTAAGAGACCTTATATTTTTGTACAAAAATAGTTATAATAAATTAAATACACTTGAGAAAATTTTGTAAAGTGAATTTCCGAGTTCCATGTGATCAGGGGCACTTAGGAAAAATAAAAGTTATTTTTAGTAAAGTACTTAATTTTTGAGCTTCATTTTGGATTTAAAATAATTAAAAATTACAAAAATATCAAAATATTTCAAAATGTGCCTAATTGTTCTTTGATCACTTGAGACTCATTAAAATATTCTTTCCAATCTTCCTTAGTTATAAATAAATTTTTAGAAGTTTAAAAATGAATTTTCCTTATTGTCCTATTAAAATAATTCTAATAATTTAATTCAAAAAATCATGAAATTTTATCTAAGTATTTCTCTGACTTGAGGAAACCTCTAATAATTCTCTCGTAAATAAAAACTTTTATTTAGAAAGTTAAATAAATCAATTTTTAAAAATCTTATTTTCTGAATTTAAATAAATAATTAAATTAAACTAAATTTTAAGAAACCCACATATTCTCCTCTAATATTGTAATTACCTCATGGATATGACACTCTAAGCCCTCAAATTTGTTTGGGTTGTGGTTAATGAGTTATGAGGTGAAGTGCCCCAAGGGCAAAATAGTCATTTTAGACTTTGGTGCCTTAATCAAAATTTAGGATTAACCAAGGGAAAATGAGTAATTTTGATCGTAATAAACATGTTTGAAAGGTACAAACTCATTCACCTCCCTTTCACAATATCAAGAAAATCATAATCTGCCTAACCTTTATGACTCGGGAGTTAATAAAGATCAAATGATTCTTAAGTGATTGCCTTAAGCTAGAAAGATGATAATTTACTTGCTTTATGCCCAAAGTTGAGGATGATTTGACCATTTGATAAGAATACATATCACTGAAATCAAAATTTGATAATCACCTTTTCAATTATCATGGTTGTTAAAGGCTTGGTAGTGACCTAGGGTCAATGTCTAAACTCAATTGATTGGATCTAGAAGATAACATAACTGGTGATTAACATATTTAATCTCTACAAGCCTGAACTTAATTATGGGCACCATAATCTTAAATAACCTAGACTTGCCTTAGGGGCACCCACTCACATAACTTTTAAATGAAAAATCAATTGACTAATCGAGTATCCTATCATTGGGATAACTAAATTGCTAAGTTTCACTAAGCAACGGGGTGGCCACACTTCAACCTAAGATGATTGATTGAACAATATGATAAGTTCAAAGTGAACTCGAAATAATTCAAGAAAGCCTCAAAGTAGTTTAGGGTCATTCCTTGAACACTTTGAAATATTTTGGATATTTTGAAGAGCAAATTGAACTCGTCTTAACCTTCTAAGATTATCCACTAGGATCTTCCGGATCTTCCAAGATCCAACAAAATTCCAAGATCCAACAAAATCATAGCCTTGGGTTTGGTAGCTAAACCTTCATCTACTCTTGCAATTTACGTTCCTTGCAATATTATATACAGGCCTTGCAAGTACTGACCTTTCAAGTGGTGGCACGAGAAGACTCGTCTGATACGCTTTTACAGTTTATAGTACCGTCTTTTCTTGTACTTTCCACACTGTATTTTTATGCTCATAAAACCTGTATTTTAAGCAACGATGACACTCTGCATGAAAACCAAAACTGCTAGGATAGTCGTAAAACCAAAACTAAAACTAAAATCAATCAAGATAAATATTAATGCCACAACATTCAAAATGTAAGACAACTCAAAATTTAATCACAAACATCACAAAACAACAATTACAACTAAATTAAGATGTCTCTATCAGATGATCGGGAATCCCTCGGAGGAGGTAACATACGGTTGCTAATGAGACTTCCCACGTTTAAATGAAAGTATGGAACTCATTGAGTTGAGTTTAGTAAATTCATTTGGGCTAAGTGAATCAGATAGAAATAATGGTATCGGAATAAGGGAACCTAGGATCCTAACCGGTGTCGGTTTAATCAACTTTATTATGCCCATAATATTTAAATGACCATAACCATAGGGACATCTGATTTGAAATCATGACTTGACACATTAGAAAACTTAAACTCGTTACGATGGGGAGCTTGGAACTAGCATTGTGGGTAGCATGATCATCTTCAACAGCAAGAGGATCTACAATAACATATTTTTATTTAGAATTAAATAACAAGCCATAGAATTTAGAGATTATTTTCTTATGTAACATAAATACTCAACTTATCTTTAGAATTTTGTATAACTCTGTTGTACAATATAAGTTCTAATTTGTCTTAGAATTTTGAGGTTGTCGTGAGGGTGTCGTTCGTCACGACCTAAACCCTCACATCTTTCAGGCTATTTGTGTGATTGTTTCACATAAATATAAACCTTAAACAATAAGCCTTATACAAATAAAATTGGCAGGATGAAACATTTAAATAATTTCTCCTCAAAACTGAAGCCAAACAATAAGATAGACTGAGAAGTCAATGAGGTTCTCCTCCGGATCCATGACATCCCTTGTCTCTCTCTTCCTTTGGATTCCAATAAATATTCCAAATTGAGTCATTCCCCTTTAACACCTTTTTGTCCGATCTCGTTGAAAAGTCTTATTCCCTTTTGACCTCTTTGAAGATAACACTTCCTGATTTTTATCAAGAGTTTTCTTAGGTGAGTTCAGTTATCTAAGAAGTAATTAACTATCGGGGCTTGCCCTTATAGGAAGCTTTTTCGAACCTAGCTTAACATAAACCTTATTTAATTCTTCTATTAAATAGGGAAACTTGTCGACAAATAAAATGGTTTTGTAGATCAAACGGATGTCATATATTTCTTAGTTTATTTGATCGAGTCTCATCCTCAAGTCTTGTGTTTATCTTTCGAGGTAGATATAGGGTTTGAGGTACAGTGCTCTTTCATTTAAACAATGAAAAATATGGGGTCAGCCTGATTTCATTTATATATATGCCTTTCTGATGCGAGCGAAGAAATTTTGATTCCCCAGATTCCCCACCCAAAAATAGTGCCGACATCTTTTGAAGACTCCGCTGGGTACTAACTTTTCTCTCCATATTGATCAGGAAATATTATCTTCATATATCAGTAATGTTTCATATCTTCATATATCAGTAATGTGTCCATGTCCCTCTTGGACCAAATTACCTTTCTTCCATTGGCATGCTTTACCAATTTATTTCTTGGGTGAGTACGATCAACTCTTTTGGGCTTCAGAACCGTCTGTTCAATAACCTTTGAATAGAGAGGTTGGGAGGCTATTAAGAACTTTTTAATCTTCGTATGGGGTCGGACCCCTAATGGGTGTGTTGGTAGACTAGTTCCTCATCAGCATTGTGCGTTGTAAAGTTGGTCCCGCACTGGGTCCTGAACTGCACTTTTTCTTTTTAGAGTTTAATTTGCTATTTTGCAAATTAAATCAGATTTTGCAAATTAAATCAGATTGTTAATTAAATCAGATTGTTTCGTGCTGCGCGTGCTCTTTAATTTTCCTTATATTAATTAAATCTTTCTACTTTCAAACTAGTTTTGCTAAAATTTTAAAATCTCCACAAATTAAATGAAGACTTAGCCGGTCCACAAATCAACCTCTGTTAATTTTTAGTGCTCGCACTAAGATTACATGGTATTGGCCAAATAGCTAACCTCAGAGTTTTCTTTTTTGAAGCTGCTGCGATGGCGTTCGCAACACTCACTTTTTCCTGCAACTTGCTGACGAGCCGCAGTGCCCGCAATGTGCCCGCAATGCCGCAGTGCCCGCAATGTCGCTCCCACCATCAAGTTCGGAGCAGGATTTGAAGATCTCGAGGTCATTCTTGGGAAAGACCGTTCGTCATAATGAAAGTCGCCGCTTAAGAGGTTCAAGAACTATCTGCTAAGTTTAACCTGAGTTGTCCTCAGGATTTCCCTTCTTACAAGAAGGTCAAGACTACTGCCACCACAACACCTACCAAGCCAACTGTTCATGTTTCTGTTAAGGGAAAGGAAGTTATGGTCATTGAAGACCCAGCTGAAGGATTGTTTGTCCCGCCGTCTATGTTTGAAATCGGGTCGAGTTTGAGGACCGCACTGTTAACCCAAACCCTAAGGAGTAACCACAACAGGAAGGTTCAGATGGCTACTAAAGCTCAGATTTCTATGGAGGTACCTGTTGATGGAGTTCCTCACCAGGAGTCATGATTACCAGAAGCCTATCCAATTCTGCATGGGAGTAGATTCCATTCCTTAATGGATACTAATGGGTACAAAAGTATCCGAAAGATCGCCGCTATCTTACCGACACCTCATGGACATGGTGGGGAGAGAAAGAAGCCTACTCCTATCACCCGAGTCAGTTCAGTTTTTCAGAGACTACTTGCCAAAGAAGGTTGTTCAGTTGGCGAGTTACTCAAACGAGTGGGACGTGCAGTACCCCCTCACATGAAGAAAGAAATTTTAAATGACGCCATATCTACTAGACGCTTCTAGAAATCAACTAAAGCCTTGCTTGCTCGCATTATCGTCTGGTTCCGCATGAGGAGCAGAGTCGACACCACCATTGTTACCACCGATCCTACTGCCATTAGACTCACAGGACATCGACCAGTTAAGTCGTGTATGGGTCTGAGAATTCTATCAACTTCAGTTCACAAGGATGTTCTTAAAATTTTTAAGGATAAGACGAAGAGGTTACCCAGTTCCATATCTGGTCCGCACCACGGGGAGCATACTTCTCTTCGACATGTCGATGTTCCTACTAAGACACTCCGTCTTAAGACATCACTGTCAAAGAAAAGGGTATCGACAATTAAGGTTGCTATACCGATACAGTCCAGCAAGCCAGCAAGCCCGTAAGGCAAGATCATGGAATAAAGCCAAGGTCCGAAGTATCCGACATTGTCGCAACAATTACTAGAGAGACGGAGAAACAAGTGGAGGATATCCAGCCAATATCCAGAGAAACAAGTGGAGGATATCCAGCCAAGTCCTCCAGATCTCAAGATGCTACAAGAATCGATAAGGTCAGAAAAGGTCGAAAAGCTCAGGGTCGAGATTTTTGAGTTAGCCCGAGAACATGGAGTTTCCATTGATGATGATGAAGATTTTGATTTTAATAATTACCTCGAGGAAGATTTCATGGATATTCATGTAATCGAGACCAGAGCCACTGCATCTGCATGCAACACTCAACCTCTCGTCGAAGAGAACGCCGTAGATGAGCTGCGTAGGGCTGTTTTCTTAAGGGATGAACAAATCAGCCAAATGAAGAAAAGAATGAAAGAGATGCATGCTGCCATGGCCACCATGTCCATAGTTCAAGGACATTCTCAAGTACCACAGTTAGCCTCTCCAAAAGTCAATGAACCAGAAATTATACACATCACAAATGAAAAGAGGGAAGTTGCCTCAACAAATAAAGATGAGCAACAAAAGGAGTCTCTATCAAGTGCCGTACCAGAAAAGGAATTTAAGCAAATTGTTGAACAAGTTTGGGAGGCCTTAGTCCAAAACAAGGGTGGTGCATTGATTTTAAAGGGTAGAACTTACTAGGAGGAGTTTGATGGCGTACCCTACCGTAAGGGTTTTCTATCACCAAACTTTAAGGTATTTGATGGGACTGGAAATCTCAGACAACATATAACACATTTTGAGCCAGTTGTGGTAATATTGTAGGTGAAGATCTTCCGACAGTTTGTCAGCAGCTTGTCAGAGATCAATATTGATTTGTATGCCGAATTACCCAACAGATCAGTTAAGACATTTGTTGAGTTAGAACAATTGTTCGTAAAGAGATTTGCCGGAGCGCAACATCATGTGGCTGTTGGAGATCTCGTAGTAGAGAAGCAAAAGCTCAATGAGATTAGTAGATTATATTTTGAGGTGGAGAAACCTTAGCATGAAGTGTGAACCTCAATTACAAGAACAACATGCAATTGAGATTTTACTCAAGAGCATCCATGGACTAGTAGCTTTCATGTTCAAGGGACTCAGGGACTCACCATTAAATCGCATTAAATCGTTCGAGAAGCTACTCAACAAAGCCAACAATCTTCAAGAAGTCAAACTTATGGATTCTCATGAGAAATCTGAGAAGTCCAAAACAAACAGAGTATATGAAAAGAAGCCCGGAATGGTGACAACGGTCGATAAAGGAAAACAACCAATGAAGATACATTCAGAGAATTCTCGTCAATCTTCATCGCATCATGCTCAACAATAAACACTAACAATATGACTAGTCTAACCAACAACCGCCTTAAGGAAGATCATACCGAATAGAGAATAAGAAAATGTCCATTGCGGAACATAGGAAAGTGGTGTATTCCTTCAAAGACGAAGCTATATCCAAAATGTTCATAAGTCTGATAAAAAGCCTAAATTATGATTACCAGATCCCAAGAAACCCGAAGAGGTCGACAAGAAAGCAAGAAAGATCAACCAAATAAGATCAACCAAATTATTGCCCGTATCACATATTGCTTGGACACACTATAGAGGAATGTTTCGTCTTTAAAGATTGGCTCGAGAGGAATTTTAAAGAATTTAAAGTAGGGAACATCTCTATCCCGAAAGAATATTTAAAAGAACCTGAAAAAGTTTCAAGATTTTATAAAAATGATTTCGGCTGAGCCAATCTCTTCGATTGACCCATATATTGGAAAAGATGGATAAAGTACAACTTGGAACAAACTCAAGAGGGTACTGAACCAGATCCAGTCCACTTCAAGGCAAGCTTCCGTTCAAAGTCTTCAGCCTGCCAAGCCCGAGATGATGATTTAAGAAGAAAATGAAGAACAATACCACCACAAAGACTGATAGCACGGGGGGTAGGATAGGGGCTGCCTCTGCTAGATTAGCTGTCTCAGATTCGGGGAAGAAAATCCTCAAACCCCTGACCTTATATGATTATTTTTTTGCCCCTCCAAGGTCTTATAAATATAATGATTATGATTTCAGCTACATTTTATCTTTTTCTGCTGATAATGTAATTGATTATGACCAATCTAACTTTGATCTCGATTCCCGAAACGATCCTCAAATTGTACTTGAGTCCGATGAACTCGCTAACAAGATCGATGGAGACATCGACAATACCGCTTACGACAGTGCCAAGAGTGAGGAACCACTCCCCGAGCGCCACGGTGCACCGCTTGCTATCAACTTAGAGCTTTTTTATAAAGAAGAAACACCGGAAGATTCGACAATGATATCTCAGGAAGAAGAAATTATAGAAGTGAACTTAAGGAGTGGGAGAGTATTACCCTCAAAAACAGCTTCGACAGATAAAGAAAAGCAAATAGTAACGCGAGAAGAGCTACCTCCACCTCCACCAGTGGAAGAACATCATAATCAAGAGAAAATTGGAGGATCATACAAAGTGGATTACAACGTGTTAGCTCATCTTAGGAAGTTGCCGACCAAACTAAGCATCTACGATGCTCTAATCCGGGCAAAAGAGATGAGAGAGTCTTTAGTTACAGCTTTGCTTGACCCAAAAATTTATTTAGCTCAGTTGGCCAGCACACAGTTGGCCAGAGTTTGCTCATTGAAAGAACAGTCTGTGGTAACCTTCACAGATGAAGACTTGCTGCTCGGTACCGTTGTGCTGCTCGGGACCACCAACCATAATCGTCCACTCTATATCTCCAAGCGAGAATGAGAAAGATAAATTCTGGATTTGAAGGATATGAGTCATCTCCTCTTCGTGAGCATCCGAGCATCCCTTAACTTAATGAGTCTACGAACATTGACATATTTGGACATTGAAGCTCAAGCGTTTACAACCGATAAAATGATGCTAAGAGGATTCAACCAATAGGGGGAGAGCCATTGGATCAATTACATTACTTATGAAAGTTGGAGAATTAGTAACGACCGTTAAGTTTCATATCATCAATGCCGAGACCTCTTTCAATGCTACTGGGTCGAACATGGATTCACGAACACAACATAGGTCAGTCGTCTCTACACCAATGCAATAAGTACTACAAGAAAGGACATGAACATTGCATCAAGGGAGATTTACAGTCGTTTTCAGTCCATGAAGTTGGCATCATGAAGATGCCGCCTACTGCGCGCATTCATAGAAAACTGTCTTCTCTCGTGAAATTGTGAAAAATAAGAGTGAAGGTTCAGAAGAATCACAAAGGGGAGGCCATTCAACTCTGCTTCAGCGATCTTCCACCACTCTTTTGCGATAAGTTGGTGTGAGTTCTTTTAGTTCGCGCGCCCGAGGTCGAGGTTGAGGATATGGATGAGGAAGAACCAATTTAATTATTGAACGAATTAGGCCGATCATCAAAATTGATGATGAAGAAAGTTCTGAAGATGAAATAATGATGACAAAACAGAAAACTCAGAATGAGATATCCTTAGAAGATACGGAGAAAAACAAATATAAGATAATGTTTGATCGAATAAATCACTATTTGAACACCATGACCTTTACTCCGATTCTCCCTCAAAAGATCGAGAGTTTAGAGGTCAAGGAGGTCCGTAGCGCTGGTTCAAAGCCGATCAAGTTTTATCGTGCTTCTACTTCTACTAATCTTGAAAATCATGTAAATATGGATGAAGATCCTAATGAATTAATGGAATTGCCTTTTGGTTATTTTTCTCCTTGTGTACAAAAGTAAATCAACAAAGACATTTGCCAAAAAAATGCCAAAAGACAAGTTACAACTTTTAAAAAAAATTATGGAATATTAAAAGTCAAACTCTTAACTGGAAAGAGGGTCTCAGATTTGGTACAATAGGACCAGTCGATGATTCAAAATTTTGCATGGCTGTTACTAATAGATCGGAAGAGGATTGCCTCGATGTGGAGGATGACACTAATCATCAGCAAATAGAAAATGCTCTGACAGAATTTGAGGAGGAAATCAAATCAACTGTTGATGAATTGACGGAAATTAATATCGAGACAAAGGAGCAGCAATGACCTACATTTTTGAGTTCTCTACTCAATAATGAAGAATCATTAGAATTGATCAAATTGTTAAAAAAATTCAAAGACTGTCTCGCATGGAGTTACGATGAATTGCCAAGACTGTCAGCATAAGTGGTAGTTCATAAGCTCAGGGTTGACAAAGATATGACCCCAGTAAAACAAGCTCCAAGAAGAATACGCCTTGAAATAGAGCAACAAATCATTGCCGAGGTGAAGAAGTTAATAGACACTATCATTGTAAGAGAAGAGCAATACCCCACGTGGTTAGCTAACATTGTACCAGTTAAGAAGAAAAATGGACAAATCCGTGTATGTGTCGACTTCAGGGATTTTAACAATGCATGTCTAAGGGATGAATTTCCGTTGCCAATACCAGAAATGATGGTGGATATCGCTTTGACACATGAAATTTTCTCCTTCATGGACGGATCGTTGGGGTACAACCAAATTAAGATGTCTCCCGAGGATGCAACACATACAACATTCAGAACGCCGATTGAAATTTTGTGCTACACTGTGATGCCGTTTGGGTTGAAGAACGTCAGAGTGACATACCAACGAGCTATGACAAAGATTTTTGATGATCTCATTCACAACGAAGTGGAATACTACGTGGAGATTTGTTCATCAAAAGTAAACGAAAAATAGATCATTTGTACGATTTGAGAATCGTGTTCGAACGGTTATGACGATATGACCTTAAGATGAATCCCTTAAAGTCCGTCTTTGGCGTTACCTTTGGGAAATTTCTAGGATTCGTTGTCCGTCATCGGGGGATCGAGATCTACCCTGATAAGGTTAAAGTTATCTAGGAAATGTCTCATCCCAAAAACTTGGAACATCTACGTTCCTTCCAAGGGAAGTTGGCATATCTGAGACACTTTATTTCTAATCTCTCAGGTAGGTGTCGGCCTTTCTTGACATTAATTAAAAAGAAGGCCAAATTTGTTTGGGAAGAGAAATGCTAGCGGACCTTTGAGAACATTAAGCAATATTTAATGACACCTCTTATTTTGGCAGCTCCTATCCTGAGAAAATCGTTGATGATTTATACTGCGGCCTTATATGACTCTCTTGGAGCCCTCTTAGCTCAAGTCAATGGTGAGGGTAAGGAAAACACACTATACTATTTTAGTCGCCGCTTAATACCGACGGAGATAAGATATCCGTTTATTGAGAAGCATTGTCGTTGATTTTCATCGCCCAAAAGCTTAGACATTACATGCTTTCTCATAAAATTATTCTAATTTCAAAAATTAATCTATTGCAATATTTGATGACCTAACCAACACTCTCTGGATGTCTATCAGGACTGTCAATGGTTTTGTTACAATTCGATATAACTTTCGTTCCCCTTAGTGCTATCAAGGGGCAACTTTTTGCAGATTTTCTTGCTGCACACCCACTGCCAGCTGGGTCCCCTCTTAATGACGACTTACCAGATGAGCAAGTATTATAGATGGAATTCTCTAATGCGTAACGTTGGGAGATGTACTTCGATGGAGCTTCGTTGGCCAGAAAAGATAAAGGATCAGACACAGTTATACCAGACAAAGCAGAGATTGGTTTGATCTTTATCACGCCAGATAAGGGTATACTGAGGTTCTCATTCCACCTAATAGAGCCATGCACAAACAACGAAACAAAGTATGAAGCCTTAATCATTGAATTGGAGGTGGCAATCTCGATGGATATAATGGATATTGCCATCTATGACGACTCTCAACTTACCATTCAACAAGTCGCCAGATAGTATAAGATTTTGAAGCCAAGGTTAGCAGAATACCATCGGTACGCGATGAAGCTGCTGGAGCAGATCCCCAATGTAACTTTCTGTCGGATTTCTCGGGGAGATAATGCCCATGCTGACGCTCTAGCAAAACTTATAAAAGAAATAACATGTCCTCCGGAGGATTCCATTGACATTACGGTACAAAGAAGACATGTTTTGTCTCAAATTGACTTTGAAAATCTACACATGCTTGAAAAAGAAGAAGAAATGATAATTGTGGTTGCTGTTATCAATGAAGATTGACGTAAGCTATTTATAAAATATTTGCAGACTGGAATGTTGTCAGAAGATAAGTCAACAACGTATCACATCACAAAAAGAGTTATGTCATATGCTCTAATCAGTGATGTCCTCTACAAAAGATCGTCCGATCAGATGTGGCTACGATGTTTGAGCAGAGTCGAAGCCTAAAATATTGTCAAATAGGTACATGCCAGTATGTGTGGCGCTCATCAGTCAGGGCTAAATATGAAAATGAAGATCAAGCGACTCAAATATTATTGGCCAGCAATGATGTCCGACTGCATGGATACAACTAGAAGATGTCACAAGTGCCAAGTGCATGGGGGTGGTCTTGCACCAACTTCTAAATGTGCAACACCCAACAAGTGCCTCGTGACCATTCGAGTGTTGGGGCACGGACATAATAGGTCTGATAGACCCTCCGTCTTCCAAAGGATGCATATTTATACTTGTCGCTACAGGTTACTTTTTCAAATGGGCAGAGGCAGTGCTGTTACGAGAGGTTACAACACAACACATCCTTCAATTTTTCAAAAGCCAAGTCATCTACTGTTTTGGAGTTCTACGCAGAATACTCTCCGACAATCGGACAGCATTTAAAAGTACAAAAATCAACTATTTCGTCAAACGACACGGGATAGACTGAAGGCGCTCTACAATTTACTATCCTAGGGCAAATGACTTAGCCGAAGCCTTCAACAAGATAATGGTACATATTTTGAAGAAGGAACTAGATGAAAAAAAAGAGATTGACATAAGAGATTATTATAAGCTTTGTGGGCCTACCGAAGAACGTTAAGGCTCCCACTCAGTGTACACCTTACATGCTCTTGTACGGGTCTGAGGTTGTGCTACCACTAGAAATTCAGACGCAGTCTCTCAGAGTCGCTGTCATCAATCAGCTTACTGACCGACTTTTTGTAAATCGACAAATACAAGAATTTGCTGACACTACTAGAAGATTTAATTTCCAGCAACGACGTCAAAAGACTTGATCGCAACTTTATAGATGTGTCTAATTTGATTAAGATGTATAAATATAATATTCAATAATGTTAAAGTTAAATTTGTCAACGCAAGTATACGTATCACTCAAGTAATATAGGGCTCTAATGAAGTCCTAGATATCGATCCCATAGGGAGTAGTTTAGAATTACAGACTAAGACCTTAGAAAAGCAATACTTTAATCACA
>NW_018237354.1:623407-624943 GCF_001263595.1 Phalaenopsis equestris | reverse complement strand
TCAAGAAATTAAAGTGAATGGATAAAGTGAATTAGTTCAAATTAAAGTGAATGGATAAAGACATTAGTTCTAATCCTATGCTTGTTACTGGATCTGCGGCTAGGTTGGGAGGATATCGACTCTCACTTTGGAGCTCCCACGTTACTCTCACCTAAGGGCTAACATCTACACTTCAACACCCAAACAATAGGACCGAATTGGGGATTTTAGTCTGTCACTCTAAAATATCCAATTCTACGTCCGAGAATAATATTTCTCTATTTATTTACACCAAACTTCCAAGGGCTTTGACCTCCCTGAATCTTGGATGTAATATTCACTTTAGTTGTAAAACTCAACATATTTGTAAAACTCAACAGTTCACTTTAGTTGTAAAACTCAACATATTTTAATAAATCAATTAGCTAGATTGAAAGTAAATTAAGATCGAAGTGATTTCTTAAACACAATTTCTTAAACATTTTCATGACTTCGCCAATTCAAATCACCATTTCACAAATCTCAAGTCAAGGAGAAAGACAAAGAAATCTCCTCAGAACTCGTGAGGAAAACACAACAACAAAACTTGGAATTCATAAATAAAATCAAAGTCATACAAACTACAACAAGTAAATAACTTATCTCTAAATTCTCCTCAAGAACACTCGAAGTTCCTCTGAATCTCTTCCTTTCTTTACAACACACAAAATTCCTCTTCGAAGTAGTAAGAAGGAAGAAATCTCTCATTTTCCCTCCACTCTTACAATTTCTTGAAGAAATCCTCACAATTGTTACACACTAATGGAATCTCTCTAACCTCCAGGCTCTCTAAGACCTCTAAGGCCACAACTTTGTTATTTGTTCCTTCAACTTGTTGATTTGCTACTTTTTGCTCCAATGACCCTAATTCATCATTCCCGCAACAAAACATCAAAAATACATTTCTTTAAAGTGCAATATCATTAAAAAATATCAAAAATAATATAAAATAGGTATGAAAATCTCAACATATTTTCATTTGGTCAAAATCCCCCAAACTTAAAAATCCCCCAAACTTAACTATTACTTGTCCTCAAGTAATTATATTACTATTTAAAAATTATGATATACTGCAGTAAAATTTTAATTCAGAAATACTATAATTTTGACTTAAATAAATATCATAGTTAGATTTTTTGAAAGAATTCAAGTAATTGAATTAACTCTGTAGCCACAAGATTATCTAGTCATCAAGTTTAAGAGTTCTAGTCTTCTATTTATTTCAAGAATGACTATATGTTGCAATATTAAGTCACTCCAAAAGATAGGAACTTCATGAGAACTCTACTAGTAAAAGACCTATTCCATAAATATAAGTTCATGAATGTATTTAAGTTTTCCCTTTAGGTTGGTCCAATGAAGCCAATTTTTGATTAGGCATATCTTGAAGCTTCTCCTCACTTCCATAATTTTTTTTTCTTTCTTTTCTCTTTTTCATTTAGATTGTTTTCAATCCTATATATTTTTCTTTCCATTTCAAGGATTGTTTTCAATCCTTTCTTTTTCCTTTTTCAAGTG
>NW_018237354.1:620547-622064 GCF_001263595.1 Phalaenopsis equestris | reverse complement strand
GTAGAGGGGACATCTCTACTAGTAGAAGGTTCTTGACTTCTACTCTCAGTTCTCCATTTCTCATGGGATTCATAAGTCTTTAAATTAGATTTACTAATAGGTTTCATAGGATAAACCCATTCTTCATCTCCAAATTCTACTCCAGAAAGTTTGCAAATAGTATAAATAAGTCCAGGGTGTCCTAGACCTCCAATGGTTTCACTCCTCGCCGTAGTCAATATATTCTTAAGAATAATTCTCCCCACATTTATAGGTTTACTATTCTAAATACATAAATTTAGAATAACTCTATCTCTAGTTACCTCATTATGGTGATAGGTCGATAACAAAGTAGAGGAAATGAAATAGTGTCACGCCTTAGAGGTGACATTCAACATGGAAGCATAAAATTTTACCCGTTCTCGTTGTTTTATCTCCCATGTTCCTTTCCCATCAGTGAGAAAGTTGATCACATTATTGAGGGGGCCTTCCATCGTACTAAAGGATTCATAGTGACAGATATAAGAGTCTGGGACTTCATAAAAAGTGTTGATGCGGGCAGCGGTAAACTCAATAGGGAATCCACGCACTTGAATGATTCCGTCATTAGAATAAATCAAATTGGCGTAGAACTCCTTCACAACATTTGCATCAGCTTTATTGATGGTGTAAAAAAAGTTTTCCCACCTCCGCTCGACAATAACTCGTTCAATTTCTCCTTTCGTACTTTCAAAAATTTGATCTTGTATATAATTTTTTCCTTTAAATATGGAAGTAAATTTTGTTTGAGCCATTGTATTGACGAAGCAAAACTCATCGAACTCAACTCTTCTTTTTTGACGTGGAGCCATTTTAATCTAATAAAATTATAGAAAAATTCCAAAAAATACTTCAAATATGCAAATCATGGCTTCCAATAGTAATTCTAAGAGTTCAACAATAAAATCCATGAATCTCTTCCCAAATTTTCTTTACATTCCCACATTTTTTGGATCTCCTCAATGTGGAAGGAATTTCTGGTGGAAATAAAATATTTTTAGCTTGGAGTGAAGATCTTACCTAGAGATGATCAAATCCGGTGTAAAAAAGCTTTGAAATCGCCTCTTAATCCAAGATCTCTCAAGTCCTAGGTCAAAAATGACATTTTTTTTGGAGGAAGGGGATGATGAATAGTGGCGGTTGAGTGGTCAAAATTGCGGTTAAAGGTGTTTTGCATGAGCTCGCCGTCGGCGCGCTTAGTTGGAATTTAAATCCTAAGTCTCGGGAAAATCTCGCCGTCGGCGGGCTCTATTGATTTTGTCCAAATTCCGGACTTTTGCGATTTTGATCAATTCCAAGCCTAAACGACATCCGTTTAATCATTATAGACATAATTTTGAATAACTAAATGATGTACTTAGCACATATAACTTTCACAAAACAAAACATCACAATTATATATGAATTCCAAGGGGTACAATATACATTACATAACACACCTAAGTTTGGTATTTTCTCAAACTCAATACATTAATTCAGCGTCGCAATCCAAGCCACAA
>NW_018237354.1:618061-620070 GCF_001263595.1 Phalaenopsis equestris | reverse complement strand
TTTGTGATTAAATTTTGATTATCAGGGACTAAGAATTGAACTGGCAGTGAATTTTAAGATGATTGATCAACTATCATGGCCATGTTATTTTCATCTTCAAATGATGGGAATCTTTCAGTTGGGTCCAAAGGCTTCCAAGGTAGCTGTACCTTTTCCCAATTTTCATAGGACACTTGGAACTGACTGCAATTGGAGAAAATTGTGGAGGGGTGTCCAAGCCCATAAGTAGATCCATGAACGATCAGGCCCAAAATCGACTTCACAATTATAGATCCAATGTCGATCGACAGTCCCCTTTGGATGCAGTAACTTAAAATGACACTTTCTTTAGAAACTTTATTGTCGGTAACAGTTTCACAGAAATGAAAAAGTGCCAATATTTTGAAATGGGGTTCAGAAGTGTTGCAGAAAAACTGACATACCTGTTTTCTCTTATTTCCCAATCGTCAGTTTTGTCGTTTAAATACTGGTAAATTTCATTCATCTGGTTTCTTGTTGGGACGAAATTGGAATAGTGGCAGACAGGAACATTCTCTATCATATATAATTCATTGATCCGTGCAGGAGTGAAAGTGATCCATCTCCCTCGCACATAAACAACTCCTTGGTTGATTCTATGCAAATTTGTATAAAACTCTTTTACCACTAGAACCACCACGGCGGTAGTAGTGTAGCACAACACTTCCCATCTTTGCCGCACTATTGTTTATTCAATATCCGTCGTGGGATTAATTTGCGATTCACAAATCCCCGTTCTTTGATTAATCTTTTCTTCGTCAGCAACTTGTTGAAGATTCGCTGTGCTTCCGTACTAATAAACTTTCGCTGATTGAAAACTCGCATTCTGGGATTATCAGGGGAATTGGATGCCATAGGAATGAAATTGGTAGAGTTTCACTTCATTTTTGGAGGAAAAATATGAATTAGAATTCAAATTTTTGAGTTTAAAAAGACTATTCCCTCCCAAAACCGTAAAAAACCGCCACTCGAACACAAGAAATTGTCATCTCATCGGTCTCACCGTCGGCGACCCGGAGGGCGCCGTTGGCACGCCTCTGTATTAATTTTGTCTGGACTCTCGGGAAAAGCCCACCGTCAGCGGCGTCGAGGGCGCCGTCGGCGCCCAAGGGAAAATTTTCACAGTTTCACTCTGGTTCGAATGCGTTCCAAATTTTCTTCATGGATTCAATTTTTAAGATGTTTCAAGGGTAAATAAGAATAGTAGAGCTTAATACTACAAAAAACTAGCGATAATTTAAAAAGAACTACTAGAATCACAAATAAAGTAAAGATAAATATGGGTTGTCTCCCATAAAGCGCTTGGTTTAACGTCGTCAACCAGACCTATTCAAATGTTATTCAGGTTGACTGATCATTAAAACCTCTTTAAAATTTTATTTTTCACCCTCATAATAAGGTTTTAATCTATGTCTATTGACTTTAAATCTATTTACCATTTTCTGATCTTCAATTTCAACAGCTCCGTAATTATAAACTTGAGTCACAGTAAATGGCCCTAACCAACGAGACTTCAATTTACTAGGAAATAATTTCAACCTAGTGTTGTAAAGTAAAACTTCTTATCCTGGTTCCAAGTGCCATTGGTTAATCTTTCGTTCATGCCATAACTTTAATTTTTCTTTATAAATTCTATCATTATCATAAGACTCATTGCTTAATTCTTCCAATTCATTTAATTGTAACAATCTCTTCTTACCAGCATCTTTCAAATTATAATTGAATTCTTTAATCGCTCAATATGCTTTATGTTCCAATTCTACTGGTAAGTGACAAGCCTTTCCAAAAATCAGTTTGTAAGGAGTCATTCCAATAGGAGTTTTATAAGCAGTCCTGTAAGCCCATAATGCAGTATCCAATCTAGTGGACCAATCTATTCTACTAGGGTTTACAGTCTTTTCAAGTATTTGTTTAATCTCTCTATTAGAAACTTCAGCTAATCCACTAGATTGAGGGTGATAAGCAGTAGAGATTCTATGAATAATATTAAA
>NW_018237354.1:617073-617572 GCF_001263595.1 Phalaenopsis equestris | reverse complement strand
ATGGTATTCTCCACTCATTAATATTATAAAATTATTCATCAGGAAAACTGTCTGTAATCTCATTGTCGGTGTTAGATAATTCATGGTTTTCTAATCTCGATAAATGATCAGTAATTTAATTATCAGTTCATTTTCTATCAGTAACCACAAGATCAAATTCTTGCATCAATAGTATCCATCTAATCAACCTCGGTTTAGCATCCTTCTTTGGCATTAGATATTTAATAGCAGAGTGATCAGTATGTACAACACATTTAGCTCCAATTAAATAAGATCTAATTTTATCCAAAGCATACAATGGCCAGTAACTCTTTTTCAGTAACAGTATAATAAATTTGTGCATCATTAAGAGTTTTACTAGCGTAGTATATAACTTTAAAAATCTTTTCGTACTTTTGTCCAAGAACAACTCCAATAGCATAATCACTAGCATCACACATCAGTTCAAATGGTTTCTCCCAGTTAGGTGAAACTATAATAGGGGCTGTGATTAATTTTT
>NW_018237354.1:615048-616956 GCF_001263595.1 Phalaenopsis equestris | reverse complement strand
AACATGTCCAAGAAAACTCCTAACTTCTCTTACATTAGTAGGAGGTGTTAGTTTAGATATAACTTGAATTTTTGCAGGGTTTACTTCCATACCATCTTCCGAAATTTTATGCCCTAACACAATTCCTCCTGCAACCATAAATTGACATTTCTCACAATTTAGAACTAAATTAGTACTTTCGTATAACTCCAAAACTTATTCAAGGTAAGTTAAGCATGCGCTAAAGAATGTTCCAAATACAGAGAAATCATCCATAAATACTTCCAATCCATCATCAATTAACTTACTAAATATGGACATCATACATCTCTGGAATCTTGTAGGTGCATTACATAATCCGAAAGACATTTTTCGAAAAGCAAAAGTTCTAAAAGGACTAGTAAATGTTGTCTTTTCTTGATCCTCAGGAGCAATAGGAATTTGATGGTAAGCGATATATCCATCTAAAAAGCAAAAATATTTGTGCCCAGCAAGTCTATCCACTATTTGATCTAAAAAGGGTAAAGTGAAGTGATCTTTCCTGGTGGCAGTATTTAATTTTCTATAATCAATACAAATACGCCACCCAATAACTTGTCTGATAGGTATTAATTCATTTTTATCTTTTGTTTCAACAGTCACTCCTTTCTTAAGAACACAATGAATTGGACTTACCCACGCACTATCTGAAATAGGATATATAATTTCAGTGTCTAACAATTTCAAAATTTCCTTCTTTACTACTTTTTTCATCATCAGATTTAAACTCCTTTGTGGATCAACTCTTGGTTTATATTATTCATCTAATATAATTCTGTGCATAAAGATTGAAGGACTGATTCCTTTAATATCAGCTAATGTCCAACCAAAAGATTTCTTATATTTTTTTAATGTACCTAACAGTCTTTGCTCTTGCAGATCATCTAATTCTGAAGATATAATAACATGTAATGTAGACGAGTCTCCCAAAAACACATACTTCAAGTGGTTAGGTAATGTTTTCAACTAAAGTTCCGGTGGTTGTATAATTGAAGGAAATAGGTTCTTATCAACATTTTCTGTGATATCTAACATCTCAAATCTTTCTTGAACATAATCTAATTCTTTATTTCAACTCAAGTTCCGGTGGTTGTATAATTGAAGGAAATAGGTTCTTATCAACATTTTCTGTGATATCTAACATCTCAAATCTTTCTTGAACATAATCTAATTCTTTATTTTCTAATTTATCCAGAATAATTTCATCATTCTCTTCAATTTGTTCTTCAAAATGCTCTTCTTTTTCAAAATGCTTTTTATCTTCAAAATGTTCTTTAAAATGTTCGTTCAGTTGATGTTCAATAATTTCCATGCAAAAACATTCGTTATCTCTTTCAACAGTAGGGTATTTCATAGATTTCATAATGTTAAAAGTCACTTCTTGATCATTAACTCTCATAGTAAATTCTCCTTTCTGAACATCTATCATAGCTTTTGCACTAGCCAAAAATGTTCTTCCTAAAATGATAGGTTTTTCTTTATCTTCCTCCATATCTAAAACAATGAAATCCATAGGAAAGATAAATTTGTACACTTTTACTAATACATCTTCTATAACTCCCTTAGGATAGGTAACTGATCGATCCGCTAACTGTAGAGTTACAGAAGTAGGAGAGACTTCTCCTAATCCTAATCTTTTGAAAATTGATAGAGGCATAAGATTAATGCTGGCTCCCAAATCACATAAAGCTCTTCCAAAAATTTTTTCACCGATAGCACATGGTATAGTGAAACTAGCAGGATCTTTTAATTTTTCAGGAATCTTTTTCTGAATAATTGCACTACACTCTTCATTAAGTGCAATAGTTTCGTTATCTGTGAACTTCCTTTTCTTGTTCAGAATATCTTTCATAAATTTCACATAATTGGGCATCTGCTCTAAAGCTTCTA
>NW_018237354.1:604797-614118 GCF_001263595.1 Phalaenopsis equestris | reverse complement strand
CCTAAGAAGATCTTTAAATCTCTCCCAAGCTTCATATATTGACTCTCCATCAATCTGACAGAATGATGTTATGTCATTTCTTAGTTTAGCAGTCTTTGATGGAGGGAAATATTTGGATAGAAATTTCTGTGATAGTTCTCCCTAAGTTCTAATAGATCCTGTTGCTAACGAGTTTAACCACATCTTAGCCTTATCCCTCAGTGAAAAAGAAAAAAAGTCTAAGTCTAACAACATTGTTTGAGACACTGTCATATTAAAAGTAGCACATAATTCTAAAAAACTAGCGAGGTGTAAGTTAGGATCTTCATTTGGTGTACCTCCAAATTGATTGTTTTGTACCATTTGGATAATAGCAGGTTTAAGCTCAAATGAATTAGCGGCTACATCAGGATTTTGGATAGATAAGTGAATTTCATTTGGTGTAGGATTTGCATAATCTCTTAGGGGTCTAGGTTGGTGTTTATTCTCTATTCTTTGATGGTTCAGGTTGTTTTCCATTGTATCAGAATTTCTAGGTTCTCTTCTTGATTTTCTAGTCTTTCTAACAGTGCGTTCTAATTGCGAATCGTAGGGTATAAGATTTTCAGGTCCAAATTTATGCATACAATTTGAAATCAGTACTCAGTAATATAATTAACTAAGTATAAAAATAAAAATAAGTTGCAATTTAAGTAAAAATTTTCTAATAATCCCAATTTTCCCGTTACTCTGATCGTAATTTTACTCATTCGTTCCCCGACAACGGTGCCAAAAACTTGACCGACTTTTTGTAAATTGACAAATACAAGAATTTGATGGCGCTACTAGAAGATTTAATTTCCAGCAACGATGTCAAAAGACTTGATCGTGACTTTATAGATGTGTCTAATTTGATTAAGATGTATAAATATAATATTCAATAATGTTAAAGTCGAATTTGTCAACGCAGGTATACATATCGCTAATGTAATATAGGGTTCTAATGGAGTCTTAGATATCGATCCAACAGGGAGTAGTTTAGAATTATGGACTAAGACCTTAGAAAAGTAATACTTTAATCACAACAACGACGTTCAATTTGCTTATCTGTCACTAATAGATAATTGAAATAAATAGATAATTTTAATAACTAATAAATAACTAATGATATAAAGTAGGGTTTAATTGTGATATTCAATTATATAAGAAGCATCATTCTCCTTGTCAAGAAATTATAGTGAATGGATAAAATGAATTAGTTCAATTTATATTGTGCTAAATAGGAGCATACCTATTCTTTACCCTTTGGTCCAGGCATAAAGAACATTGACTAATCCTATGTTTGTTTACTGAATCTGCGGC
This sequence comes from Phalaenopsis equestris, assembly GCF_001263595.1. Lineage (NCBI taxonomy): Eukaryota > Viridiplantae > Streptophyta > Magnoliopsida > Asparagales > Orchidaceae > Phalaenopsis > Phalaenopsis equestris. The sequence continues at coordinate 612,798 of NW_018237354.1, read as the reverse complement.
TAGGCTGGGAGGATACCAGCTCTCACTTCGGAGCTCCCACGTTCCCCTCACCTGGGGGGTAACATCTATACTTCAGCACCCAAATAATAGGACTGAATTGGGGATTTTAGTCTGTCACTCTAAAATCTCCAATTCTACGCCCGAGAATAATATTTCCCTATTTATTTGCACCCAACTTCCAAGGGCTTTGAGCTCCCTAAATCTTGGATGTAGTCTTCACTTTAGTTGTAAAACTTAACATATTTTAACAAATCAATTGGCTGGATTGAAAGTAAATTAAGATCGAAGTAAAAAAGATCATCACAATTTCTTAAACATTTTAATGGCTTCGCCAATTCAAATCACCATTTCACAAATCTCAAGTCAAGGAGAAAGACAGAGAAATCTACTCAGAACTCATGAGGAAAACACAACAAAACTCGAAATTCATAAATAAAATCAAAGTCATATAAACTACAACAAGTAAATAACTTATCTCTAAATTCTCTCCAAGAATACTCCTCGAAATTCCTCTGAATCTCTTCCTTTCTTTACAACACACAGAATTCCTCTTCGAAGTAGAAAGGAAGAAGAAATCTCTCACTTTCCCTCTGCTCTTACAATTTCTCGAAGAAATCCTCACAATTGCTACACACTAATGAAACTTCTCTAACCTCCAGGCTCCAGGACCTCTAGGGCCTCCAGGCTCTCCAGGACCTCTAGGGCCTCCAAATTCGCGCTTTTTTGTATCTCTTTGCTCCAATGACCCTAATTCATCATTCCTGCAACAAAACATCAAAAATACATTTCTTTAAAGTGCAATATCATTAAAAACAATATAAAATAGGTATGAAAATCTCAACATATTTTCCTTTGGTCACTTACAACAGAAGAAAGTGCAAAACTCAGACTCAAAGATTTGGAAAGTCTTGAATGCAAATGACTAGAAGCACAACAACATTTGAAACTTTACCAAGCGAAAATGATACAAGCTCATGATAAATTTGTCCGCCCAAGGACATTCAAAATTTATGATGTCGTACTTGTGCTCAAAAGACCTATTCTTGCATGTCTCAAGATAGGTGGAAAATTTGAGCCTACTTGGGAGAGACTATTTATCGTAGAAAAGGTCTATGCAGGAGGAGCCTATCAGCTAGTAGATTTTTGAGGCGTGCCGATCAACGAACGATACTTAAAGACATACTACATAACTTGACATTGCTTGAATTGAAATTTTGAAATTTTGATTGTTCTGGGGTTATTTATTTGGCCAAACTTCGGTGACCGGTTCCTAAAGAAAAATGTTTGTAATAAAATTAACCTCAATAAAATGAAAACTTTTGAAGTTACATACTTTGATTTTCTTCTTTTACTTTTAAGTTTGATATTTTACTAGATTAAGCAAAATATAAATAAATGATTTTCTCACCAAGATAACATAAATTTTTTTTTATAAACAATTTTTTTTGTTCTTGTTCTTGCTAAATTTCAGCTCGCTGATAATTTTTTTGTCTTCTGCAGAGAGAATGTCAAGACAGATGCTGATTTTTGCTTTTAAAGATGGCTGGAACCTTGCACTTAACGAGGAAAGGGCACCACAGAGTGACACCATAGACTTCGATATGGACTTCAGTCAAGTCGACATGAACTATGAGGGTCCCCTAATGGATGTGGTTAACCGTTAGTAAAAACAAGGACTACCGTCACTGATAAATATCAGCACTAGGGAGAATTCCTCACTAAAGGGGAAGAAAGTGATAGTACAACAAGACTCGATAGAGGGGACTCGTCACCTACCGTCTATGATAACTGAACCAACCGGGGGGCCTAGCACTGCTAATGACGAAAGACTGGCAGATGCACCACTACGAAGAACTCAACGTAGAAATGCAAATCGCCGAAAGCATAGGGCTTTCCAGCGTGAAGAGAGAAGATGTCAGAAGGAGGCAGAAAACTTGCTTACCTATATTCCTGAGGAAAAAAAATCTATGATCTAGGCATGATAGAGACCTCTTCCAGCTTGCCTACTATAGAGAATGAGTTTGAGTTCGCTACAGGGTCGGAGATACCAAGAGTTTCAGATGATCTTTGTACGTGTTGCCCGACATGCAACGCCGAGTTTCCTACACGGACACCAGCTACAGGGGCGTTTGTGGAATGCCCGAACTGCAACGTCCTCCACCTAGAGCGTTACAGTACTCTGGAGGAGTACGCGTCCACCGATGATAGATTTCAGAGCACTGATCACCTGATGGGTGACTCATATATTCCGCTGGAGACAGAGAAAACTCCAATTTAGATTCCCGCTGATATTGAAATGAGGGAGCGCCCTTGACAACTGCAGTTGATCACCATGGAAGAATTTGATAAATTAATTAAAGTAAAGAAAAGAGAGTTTGAATTCTATGAAGTTCAAAGAAGATTCATCAATATATTAGAAGGCTTAGAGCTATACACCGGAGTCTTCTCCGAAAGTGACAAAAGAAGTATTATCGATTGCATCTTTGATCTAAGTGAAAGGGGTCGAGCGGGCCTTCTGATGGAAAGAACTTATTTCGAGCCACGGAAATGGATGCGTGGAAATGACAGGATCACCATACAATGCGGCTGCTATTACAACTTTACTAATGACAAATAAAGAAATCCTCAGTGGATTTTGAGACACGATAAGGTGGACCCGTTACCTCCCATGATAAAATGTATGATTAAGAGAATGGTCCGATAGGGCATACTTCCAGTCAAATGTATTCCCAACAGTTGTATCATTAATATATACGATGAAGGCGACTGCATTCCCCCACATATAGACCATCATGATTTTATGAGAACTTTTTGCACGGTCTCTTTCATGAGCAGAAACAACATTTTATTCGGGAAAGCAATAGATGTCATTGGCCCCATGAGTTCAGAAGATCCATAGAGATTCCACTACCAGCGGGTTCAGTGCTGGTTCTTAAAGGAAATGGAGAAGACATCGCCAAACACTGCATTCTAAGGGTACAACACTGTAGGGTTTCTGTAACTTTCCGAAGAATGGATGACAACAAAATGCCACACAGATTCCGGCCTAACCAGGTGTGAGAAGAACTATTGCCTTACGAGCTATGAGAGGGTTGCACCTCTAACTAAGCGTTGCACCTCTAAGCACATGCAAAGGGAACTTTTGTCCTGGAGCGTGGCTTAGTAGGTCAGCTTGATCGGGAGCTTGCGTCACCAGAGATGGACACTCAGGAGACACCTTTTTACTACATTTTGACACAACAAATATGATGACATATGTGTCAGATATCTTCAACTTGTGATATGTACCCAACATGAGATATTTTCAGATGTACTTTGATGCGTTCAGTCTATTGTACCTTTTGAGGCTTTGGCCTGTACTCAATCTGTAACACATATTTAAGCAGATTAATGAAATCTATTTCAAAATTTTCGTGTATTTGTTCAATTGCTTTTTTGTGTGAAGGATAAAAGCCACAGAACCATACGTTGGTTCCAAACTGCAATGAACGAAGAATAAAACAATAAAATTTGATAATAATAAAATTTTAAAAAAATACTCTTAAAAAAATCAAATCAACTAACAAACAAAAGAATTGAATTTTAAAAATATATTTTGATAATTAAATGTGATAAAGACAACAAGAAAAGAAAATAAATTTGTTGATTTGTTTCTCTCGATTTTGAGGTCTCTTACTCTATGCTCGCGCAACACGACTATGTCTGCACTAATTCTCTTCACATCCTCGTGGAATTTCATAATCTAGAAAAAACCTCACGAAATTCCACATATCTTCCTCACCAATGTCAACATTTTCACATGACACACATTTATGAGTTCAACACGACAAACTTTCTGCACTACCTTCAGGTCGTTCTCGGTGTCAGTGCCCAAACGCTATTTTCTTTTCCACTACCTCCTGGGTTGGATATGGGCCACATAGCTCTGCTCCCCAATATAATGACAGCTCTCCATCACCCTTTTGGTTGGATGTGAGGCATCGAGCTCTCCTTCTTAATGGAACACATACATTCAAGATAGATATAAGACTCCCTTGAATGGAACACATCATCATATTCTCAACCTTTCAATATTGGTATAAAACCCCCTTGAATGGGACACGGTATCCTATTCTCTACACGCTTCTTCGAGATAGATGTAAGTTTTCCTTGAATGGAACACATCATCCTATTCTCAACCTTCTGAGATTGGTATAAGACCCACTTGAATGGGACACGGTATCCAATTCTCTAACATACCTTCGAGATAGGTGTAAGACTCCCTTGAATGGAACACAACATCCTATTCTGAACCTTTCAAGATTCGTATAAGACCCCCTGGAATGGGACACGAAATCCAATTCTCTACACGCATCTTCGAGATAGGTGTAAGACTCCCTTGAATGGAACACATCACCTTATACATCCAATTCTCTACACACATCTTTGAGATATGTGTAAGACTCCCTTGAATGGAACACAAGATTCTATTCTCAACATCTAATTCTTTACACGCATCTTCGAGATAGGTGTAAGAATCCCTTGAATGGAACACAAAATCCTACCCTCAACCTTTTGAAATTGGTATAAGACACCCTAGTATGGGACACAACATCCAATTTTCTACACATATCTTCGAGATAGGTGTAAGAATCCCTTGAATGGAACACAACTTGAATGGAACACAAGGAACACAACATCCTATTCTCAACCTTTGAGATTGGTATAAGACCCCCTTGATTGGGACACAACATCCAATTCTCTACATGCATCTTTGAGATAGGTGTAAGAGACTCCCTTGAATTGGGACACAACATCCAATTCTCTACATGCATCTTTGAGATAGGTGTAAGACTCCCTTGAATGGAACACAACATCCTATTCTTAACCTTTCGAGATTGGTATAAGACCCCCTTGAATGGGACACGACATCCAATTCTCTACACACTTCTTTAAGATAGGTGTAAGACTCCCTCGAATGGAACACAACATCTTATCCTCAATCTTTCGAGATTGGTATAAGACCCATTTGAATGGGACACGACATCTAATTCTCTACACATATCTTCGAGATAGGTGTAAGACCCCCTTGAATGGAACCTGACATCCTACTCTCAATCTTTGAGGCCGATACCTAAATTCCGACTCTCCTTTCCGGGATTGATACCTAAATTTCAAATTTCATTGCGGGGTCAGTACCTAAATTTTGATTCCCTTCTTTTGAGGTCGATACCTAAAATCCGACTCCTTTGTTGGAATTGATACCTAAATTGCAATTCTCATCTTGGAGTCAACACCTAAATTATGATTCTCATCCTCCAAAATCATCTGAAACTTGATAATTTCAAACCCACTCTCCAGTCTTCAGCAAGAGTTCCTACTCCTTGATTTCAATCAGATATGCACTTGCTAATTCCCCAGCAAGAACAACTATCACTCAAATTCTACACTCCTTCTATGCTTGTTGACTTAGGAGTTTGTATTGGTTTGTTGATTTTGTCGGTCAACGCCAATACGTGCAGTGTGCTTGCCCAGCACACCACCCCTATTGGGGGTCCATTTGTTGACCTCTCACTTTTCTTCGTTGATGTTTAGTTTTCCCTCTTTAGTAGCCTAAGGTCTAGCCATAGGACTTTATTGTTGACTATTCTTAGAAAATTAGAAAGGAACCCTCAGTATTAGAAACTCTAAACTCTTCCTTGCTCAACTTGAAGTTCCACATATTGGTCCTAACCTCTAACACTTACCTCTAACCTAACCTCTAACACTTAGTAGGTGGGGTTAGTATGGGGGATCTCAAGGAGAGTCCCTATAAGACTGCTTGACCTTAGGGTCAACTCTGAGTGTTGGTCTTGGGCTAGTTCACTCCCCTGCAGTCACTATCACCCACAATCACTCACAATCCTAAAACCCAAAATTGTTGACTTTGATACCTTGATATTTAGGGAGACTCATGTAGATGGTCCCCTAGACCCGCTAGCCCTAGGCTAGGGTTTAGCTAAGACCAGTACATAGAGGACATAAATGGGGATTTCATTGGTACATACTCATACATGGTGGTTGGCACCCCAAATCTACCAAAAATGTCCAACTTGGCCTTTTGCCCTTAAATGCACCCAAATTACCTAAATGCCCTTAAAACCCTAAATTTGGTCAAAATCCTCAAATTCAGGTCAAAATCCTAAACCCTAAATTTGGTCAAAATCCTCAAATTCACCCAAAATGCCCAAAATTATTCAAAAATCATTTCAAAACATTTGAAAATACCCAAATTGTCCAAATTCATCGAAAAATTTCAAAATTGCAAAAATACCCATAAATTTGGTAAAATTACAAAAATACCCTTGGCACCCCAAACTTTCCCAAAATCTCCAAAATCACTTTCCAAAATCACTTCATCTCCAAAATCACTTCAAATATCTCTAAAACCAATTTGGACCCTTCAATTGAACTCAATTTGGCCAATTTGAACATTTTAACCAAAACCCCAGAATTGTCTTTAAAGGCCCAATTTCTCCAAATTCCCCTCAAATGTCCATCAATTTGGCCCCAATTCTCCTCAATTTCAATTCTAAACTCAAGTTCATCTTTCATTTGATCAATTCAAATTAAATCCAATCCTAATTGACCCATGCTTTGAGCTCAATTTTGATCAAAATAAAAACCCCCAATTTTGGCCTTATAACCTAATCTCACCTAATTGAACCTCATAACCTACTCAATTTCCCTAATTTGAATCCTAAACTCTTCATAACACTCCTAAAAACCAAATTGAACTTTCAATTGGCCTTGGTGAAGCCTCAATTTCATTTAATTTTAACCCAAGTTCAAAATCCCCAAATTTATTTCAAATTGGCTTTGTCTCCAAATTCCACCAAATTGAATGCCTTAACCCCAAAATTTACACCCAATTTATGTTGGAAACTCTTTAAGATATTCCTATAGACCATTCCCAACCATCAATTTAGACATAGCCCAACCTAGACCAATTCTAGTCCAACATGCCCAAATTAACCAAAATCTTTCAAATTGAGCTTTTAATTGAACTTAAAATTACTTCAATCCTTCAACAAAAATATTCTCACCAAAAAAATCCTTCAACAAAAATATTCATGACAATCATTTACACAATGTTGATCAATCAATTGGGCTCAAAGTCATGGCTAGCCTAACCCAAACCTAATTTTTAGCCATTTTGACCCGAATTGGACCCATGTACCAAAATTGACTTAGCCATGCCTAAGCCACCAAATTGATGACTCCATAGCCACCAAGTACTTCTATGGACCAGGCTAGACCCACCTAAATCGGCCAAGGTGGGATATGGAGCAATGGTTCCTTGATTTAAGGGATTTCACCCCATATTTGGCCTAAACTCAATTATCTTCTTCATCATTACTTACCCTTACAAGTTAACCATCATTAGCAGCTCCCTAACCTCCCTGAGCCAAGAAGTGACCAAAATCTAGCCAGCCACCACCTTAGCCTCTGGAAACAGCCACCCCAAGGGAGCCCCAAATGGCCAAAACCCAAAATTAAACCTCCCTGACTTAGCTTACTCCCATTGGCCATTGGAGTCTTTCTTCCCTCCACCTCAGCAAGCTTTAGCACCCAACTCAAAGCCCTGAGCTCCACCAAGCAGGCCTGACTTTAAATGGACCTCTCCACGACCAAGGAAGAATGTTGAACCTTAAGGATACTCTACCAAAATCTCACCACAGCTTCTCCAAACCATCCCAATTGCAATTCTCTTGCACTCAGCCACTGATAGCCACCCCTTAGAGCCATTTTCTCCACTGAAATTTGCCTTAAAACCTGTACAGTTCTCTCCACTTCACCACAGTTTACCAAACTTCAATTAATTGTGCACACACCATCCCCATAGTGAGAGAAACTGATTCCCCACAAAAGACCCCTTTGAAATAACTTCTAGCATAGCTCTAAACCAATATCTGAAATCCACCTTGAACGAATTCATACCTAGAAAATTCACCAAGGCCCAAGGCTTGGGACTTCATCTGG
>NW_018237354.1:577130-604782 GCF_001263595.1 Phalaenopsis equestris | reverse complement strand
TTGGACCCAATTGAAGCTACCACAACCATTTGATTGAGGCATCCCCTCTTAGACAAAGGTATTGAACTCTAACCTTAATCCAATTTTATTTTAACTCTCCATGTGCAATGACTTGATTTCATACTTGATTAAACATATAGATAGGTTCGTCTGAATAGGTGAAGGTTTAGAAACAAACCCCATGTGATTTGGTTGAGTCTGGATGAAGATCTTAAGGTTTTAGTGTGAACGGCTCACAAGTTAGGTTACTTGGGGACGATGAACTGATGTCATCCGATTACACGTTTATTCAGTGAACAGTCCTGATGAAGTCGAATAAAGATATGGTTCATAAAGCGCGGTCCACGTGGAGGCTATGTGGCTTGCGACGTCAAATGATGGAGCGACACGTGTGCGGTTCAGAGCTCCCTAGGATGCGCTGGCGCTAACCTGGATAAGTAAATAAATTAGGATTTTCTGATTTATTTAAATACAAGAGCTTTATAAAATCATACTTTGCATAGAAAAATCATAAAAATAAAAGAAAAATATCCTCTTTCTCCGCGAATAGAGAAAAATAATTTGGACTAAAAAGAGAATAATGTGGACTAAAGGAGAATAATGTGGACTAAAAATAAAAATTATTTGTGAAACATATGATTTTTAATTTATTAAATACCCTCCGTGGTATTTTAATTCTCCATGACTTCAAATTTTTAGGGTCCATTCCTCACCACAGAGGGAATGTATTCTGATTTTTCCAAGGTTAGAGAGTATCTCTATGCTTCTAGTCCTAATTTTCAAGTTAGGGTGACCATTTTGGCTTATCTTAATTATATAAATCAAAATATCACTTGGAAAACTATGAGAATAATTTTTATAGGTTTTCTGTGGTAAGAGAAGTCTAGAAAGAATATCACGATGTTTTGAATTAGCTTGAGAATTTGTATTTTTAAATAAATGTAAATATCTTGTATTATTTAATGTAAATTAAATACTTATCAAAATTTGACAAAATTAAACCCACATTATTTATAAAATTATGTTTATCCACTATAAAAATTTGAAAATTATTTGGTTTGAAAATTACACTAAAGTTGATTTTCTAAGAGACCTTGTATTTTTGTACAAAAATAATTATAATAAATTAAATACACTTGAAAAAATTTTGTAATAAATTAAATACACTTGATAAATACACTTGAAAAAATTTTGAAAAGTGGTTTTCTGAGTTCCTTGTGATCAGAGGCACGTAGGAAAATAAAAGTTATTTTTGGTAAAGTACTTGATTTTTGAGCTTCATTTTGTTTTGAGCTTCTTCATTTGTATTTAGAATAATAAAAAATAATTAAAAATCCCAAAAATATCAAAATATTTGAAAATGTGCCTAATTGTTCTCTAATCACTTGGGACTCATTAAATTTTTTTTTTTCAAATCTTCCTTAGTTATAAATAAATTTTTAGAAGCTTAAAATAGAATTTTCCTTATTCTCCTATTAAAATAATTATAATAATTTAATTCAAAAAATCATGAAATTTTGTCTAAGTTTTTCTCTGACGTAAGGAAATCTCTAATAATTCTCTCATAAATAAAAACTTTATTTTGGAAAGTTAAATAAATCAATTTTTGAAAATCTTATTTTGTGAATTTAAATAAATGATTAAATTAAACTAAATTTTTAGAAACCCATATATTCTCCTCTAATATTGTAATTACCTCGTGGATATGACACTCTAAACCATCAAAGTCATTTGGGTTGTGGTTAATGAGTTATGAGGTGAAGTGCCTCAAGGGCAAAATAGTTATTTTAGACTTTGGTGTCTTAATCAAAATTTAGGATTAACCAAGGGAAAATGAGTAATTTTGATCTTAATAAACATGTTTGGATGATTGAAATACAATGAGATTTAATGGCAGAAACTCATTCATCACCCTTGCACAACATCAACAAAATCATAATTCTCCTAACCTTCATGACTTGGAAGTCAATAAAGATCAAATGATTCTTAAGTGATTGGCTTAAGCTAGAAAGATGATAATTTACTTGTCTTAAGCCCAAAGTTGAGGATGATTTGACCATTTGATAAGAATACATATCACTGAAATCAAAATTTTGATAATCACCTTTTCAATTATCATGATTGTTAAACTCTTTGTAGTGGCCTAGGCTCAATGTCTAAAATCAATTGATCAGATTTAGAAGATAACATAATTGGTGATTAACATCTTTAAACACTATAAGCCTGACCTTAATTGTGGGCACCATAATCTTAAATAACCTAGACTTGCCATAGGGGTATCCACTCTCATAACTTTTAAATGAAACATCAATTGACTAATCGAATATCCTATCCTTGGGATAATTAAATTGCTAAGTTTCACTAAGCAACAAGGTAGTCACACTTCAATCTCAGATGATTGATGGAACAATATGATAAGTTCAAAATGAACTTGAAATAATTCAAGAAAGCCTCAAAGTAGTTTAGGGTCATTCCCTCAACACTTTGAAACCTTTTGGATATTTTGAAGAGTAAATTGAACTTGTCATATTTTGTTCTAAAATTATTCACTAGGATCTTCTAAAATCTAACAAAATCATAGCCTGGGGTTTGGTAGCTAAACCTTCATCTACTCTTGTAATTTAAGTTCCTTGCAATATTATATACACGCCTTGTAAGTACTGACCTTTCAGGTGATGGAACGAGAAGACTCGCCAGGTACGCTTTTACAGTTTACAGTACCGTCTTTTCTTGTACTTTCCACACTGTATTTTTATGCTTATAAAACTTGTATGTTAAGAAATAATAAAACCCTACATGAAAACTAAAATTTCTAGGAAAGCTATAAAATCAAAACCACCAAGATAAATATTACCACTACAACATTCAAAATATATGACAACTCAAAATTTAATCACAAACATCACAAAACAAAAATTATAAATAAATTAGGACGTCTATATCAGATGATCGGGAATCCCTCGGAGAAGGTAACCTACGGTTGCTAACGAGACTTCCCACGGTCTAAATGAAAGTATGGAACTCATTGAGCTGAGTTTAGTAAATTCATTTGGACTAAGTGAATCCGATAAAAAATAGTGGTACCGAAACATGAAAACCATAGGATCCTAACCGATATCGCTCTAATCAACTTTAATAAGTCCCATAATATTTAAATGAACTTAACCATAGGGACATCTGATTTGACATCATGACTTGACACATTAAAAAACTTATACTCGTCACGACGGGGAGCTTGGAACTAGCATTCTGGGCAGCATGACCATCTTCAATAGCAAGAGAATCTACAACAACATATTTTTCTTTAGAATCAAATAACAAACCATAGAATTTTGAGGTTTTTTGCTTATGCAACATAAATATTTCAACTTATCCTCAAGCTTTGTATAGCTCTGTTGTACAATAAAAGCTCTAACTCGTCTTAGGATTTTGAGGTTATCTTTGAGGTTATCGTTCGTTATCGTTCGTCACGACCTAAACCCTCATATCTTTCAGGCTATTTGTGTGATCATTTAACATAACTGTATGCCCTAAACAAATAAAATTGGTACGATGAAAAATTTAAATAATTTCTTCTCAAAACCGAAGCCAAACAATAAGATATACTGGGAAGTCACCGAGGTTCTCCTCCGGATCCATGACATCCCCTAGTCTCTCTCTTCCTTTGGATTCCAATAAATGTTCCAAATTGAGTCATTCCCCTTTCACACGTCTTTGTCTTATCTCGTTGAAAAGACCTATCCTTTGACCTCTTTGAAGATAATATTCCTTAATTTTTTATTCCTTGACCTCTTTGAAGATAATATTCCTTAATTTTTATCGAGAGTTTTCTTAGGTAACTTTGGTTATCTAAGATGTAATTAACTATAGGGGCTTGCTCTTATAGGAAGCTTTTCCAAACCTAGCTTAATATAGTCTTATTTAATTCTTTGTATTAAATAAAGGAACATGTTGGTAAATATAATGGTTTCACTGACCAAACGAATGTCATATATTTCTTAGTTTATTTGATCGAGTCTCATCCTCAAGTCCTTTGTTTATCTTTCCCAGTCTATCCTATTATTTGACTTCAATTTCTAGGAGAAATTATTTAAATGTTTCATCCTATCAATTTTATTTGTTTAGAGCTTACATTTATGTGAAATGATCACATAAATAGCTTCAAAGATGTGAGGATTTAGGTCGTGAAGAACGACAACCTCAGAATCCTAACACGAGTTTGGGCTTATGTTGTACAACAGAGCTATACAAAGACCTAAAGATAAGTTGAGGATTTATGTTGCATAAGGAAATAACCTCAAAATTCTATGACTTGTTGTTTAATTCTAAGAAAAGATGTGTTGTTGTAGATCCTCTTGATGTTGAAGATGGCCGTGTTGCCAATAATGATAGCTCCAAGCTCCTCGTCGTGGTGAGTTTAAGTTTTCTAATGTTTCAGGTTATAATGTCAAATCAAATGTTCCTATGGTTATGGTTCTTTAAATATTAGGAGGGCATATTAAAGTTGATTAGAGCGACACCGGTTAGGATCATACGGTTCCCTCGTTCCGGTACCACTATTTTCTATTGGATTCACTTACTCCAAATATATTTACTAATCTCAACTTAATGAATTCCGTACTTTCATTTAGACCGTGGGAAGTCACATTAGCAACCGTAGGTTACCTCCTCCGAGGGACTCTCGATCTTTCGATAGAGATGTCTTAATTTAGTTGCAATTGTTGTTTTGCGATGCTTGTGATTAAATTTTGAGTTTTGTTATATTTTGAATGTTGTGGCGGTGAATTTTATCTTGGTTAATTTTAGTTTTGGGTTTTGGTTCGGTGGCTATCCTAGCAGTTTTGGTTTTCATGCAGGGTGTCATCATTGTTTAACATGCAAGTTTTATAAGCATAAAAATACAGTGTGGAAAGTACAAGAAAGGATGGTACTGTAAACTATAAAGGCATAGCTGTCGAGTCTTCTCGTTCCACCACCTGAAAGGTCAATACTTGCAAGGCATGTATATAAAATTACAAGAAACTTAAATTGCATGAGTAGATGAAGATTTAGCTACCAAACCCCAAGCTATGATTCTATTGAATCTCAGAAGCTCCTAGTAGATAATTTTAGAACAAAATATAGTAAGTCCAATTTGCCCTTCAGAATGTCCAATAGATTGCAAAATGCTCGAGGCATGACCTTAGATCAATTTGAAGATCTGTTGAAATATTTCGAGTTCATTTTGTATTAATCATATTGTTCCATTAATCATCCGAGGCTAGAGTGTGACTTCCCCGTCGCTCAGTGAAACTTAATAATTTAATTATTTCAAGGATACGATACTCAATTAGTTAATTGATGTTTCATTTAAAGTTTGTGTGAGTGGGTGCCCCTAAGGCAAGTCTAAGTTATTTAAGATTATGGTGCCCACAATTAAAGTCAGGCTCGTAGTGTTTAAAGTTGTTAGTTACCAATTATGTTATCTTATAAATCTGATTAATTGAGCTTAGGTATCGAGCTTAGGTCACTACTAAGTCTTTAACAAACATGATAAGTGGAATGATGATTATCAAAATTTTGATTTAAGTGATATGTATTCTTATCAAATGGTCAAATCATCCTCAACTTTGGGCTTAAGAAAAGTAAACTATCATCTTTCCGACTTAGCCCATTACTTAAGAATCGTTTGATCTTAATTAACTTCCAAGTCATGAAGGTTAAGAGGATTACGATTTTGATGATGTTGTGCAAGGGTGACGAGTGGGTTTCTACCTTTTAATCGCATTGAAGGCTTAAGAAAAGTAAACTATCATCTTTCCGACTTAGCCCATTACTTAAGAATCGTTTGATCTTAATTAACTTCCAAGTCATGAAGGTTAAGAGGATTACGATTTTGATGATGTTGTGCAAGGGTGACGAGTGGGTTTCTACCTTTTAATCGCATTGAATTTCAATCATCCATACATATTTATTAAGATCAAAATTACTCATTTTCCCTTGGTTAATCATAAATTTTGATTAAGGTACCAAAGTCTGAAATTACCACTTTGCCCTTGGGGCACTTCACCTCATAACTTTTTAAACACAACTCAAATGACTTTAAGGGTTTAGAGTGTCATGTCCATGGGGTAACTATAATGTTTAGAGGAGAATATGTGGGCCTCTCATAATTTAATTTAATTTAAATATTTAAATTCAGAGAAGAGGATTTTTAAAAGTTGATTTGTTTAACTTTTCAAAATGAAGTTTTTATTTATGACAAAAGTATTAGAGGTTTCCCTAGATCAGAGAAATACTTAGACAAAATTTCATGATTTTTTAAATTAAATTATTGTAATTATTTTAATTGGAGAAAGAAGAAAATCCACTTTTTAGCCCTTTAAAAATTTATTTTTAACTTAAGAAAATTAGAAAAAAATATGTTAATGGGTCCCAAGTGATCAGGGAGTAATTAAGCACATTTTGAAGTATTTTAGTATTTTTGGGTTTTTTAATTATTTTGATTATTTTAATTTTAAAAGAAGGCTAAAAAATCAAGTATTTCACCAAAAATAACTTTTATTTTTCCTCAGTGCCCCTGATCACGAGGAACTTAGAAAATCACTTTTCATAATTTTCCCAAGTGTATTTAATCTATTATAATTATTTTTGTACAAAAATAAAAGATCTTTTAGAAAATCAAATTTGGTGCTTGGACTTAGTCAAATAATTTTTAAATTTTTACAATGGATAGACGTGATTTTTATGAATAATGTAGGATTGATTTTGTCAATTTTTGATAAGTTTTTAATTTACATAAATTGATACAAGAAATTTGCATTCAATTAAATATAAAAATTTTCATTTAATTAAATATAGAAATTTACAAAGTAATCCAAAACATCAAAGTATTTTTTCTAGACTTCTCTGACCACAAGAGACCTACCAAAATGATTCTCATAATTTTCCAAGTGGTATTTTGATTTATATAATTAAAATAAGCCAAAAAGGTCAAATAAGCCAAAAAGGTCACTCTAGGCCAAAAAGGTCACTCTAGCTTGAAAATTAGAGATAGAAGTATAGAGATGCTCTCCGACCTTCAAAAAATCAGAGGACATCCCCTCTATGATGAGGAATGGACCCTAAAAATTTCAATCCATGCTGACCAATATTTAGTCATGGAGAATTGAAATACCACAGAGGGTATTTAATTCATTAAAAATTGTTTGTTTGCAAATAATTTTTATTTTTTGTACACGTTATTCTCCTCTGTTCACTGAGCAAGAGGGTTTTTTTCTTTTATATTTATGAATTTTTTAGAGAAAAATATGAATTTTGAAGTTTAGGTATTTAAAATAATTAAAAAATCTCTATTTTTCTATTTATCCAGCGCGATGCTGACTGGATCCTAAGCGGCTCCGAAAGAACACGCGACGCTCCGCCATTTGACGCCGCCATCCCCCTCAGTTGCAACGCGGACCGTACTTTATGCACCAAGAGCTTGTACGACTTGATCTCCTTGGTCCATTAGATACACGCGCGATCGGACGAATCTTTGATATCGTCCCCAAGTGACCTAACGTAAGAACCGTTCACACTGAAACCTTAAGATCTTTGTCTAGACTCAACCAAATTGTATGAGGTTTATTCCTAAACCTTTATCTACTTGAGACGAGCATATCCATACAGCTTATACAGTATGAAATATAGTAAATATGTATGGAGAGTGAAACAAGCTTAGTTTAGGGTTAGAGTTCCATACCTTTGTTTGAGAGGGGAGGCCTTAATCAGATGGTTTTCATAACTTCAATTGGACCCAATGAACTTCCGAATGAAGTCTCAAGCCTTAGTGAATTTTCTAGGTATGATTTCGATCAAACTTGATTTCAGGTGTTGTTTTAAAGCTAGGTTTGAGGCTGTTTCAGAGGGGGCTTTTTTGGGAAATCAACTTCTTTCACTGTGGGGATGGTGTGTGCACAATCAATTGAAGTTTGGTGCACTGTGGTGGAGTGTAGAGATCTGCGTTGGTTTTAGTGAAAATTTCAGTGAAGAAGTTGGCTCTAAGGGGTGGCTATCAATGACTAAGAGCAAGGGGATTGCACTTGGGATGGTTTGGAGAAGCTCTGGTGAGATTTTAGCTGAGTTTGCTTAAGGTTCCAAGCACTCTCTTCCTTGCCTGTAGAGAGGCCCATTTAAAGCCATGACTGCCTGGTGGAGCTCAGGGCTTGGAGTTGGGTGATAAAGATTGCTGAGGTGGAGGGAAGAAAGGCTCCAATGGCCAATGGGAGTGAGCTAATTTAGGGAGGTTTAATTTTTGGTTTTGGTCACTTGGGGCTCCCTTGAGCTGGCTGTTTCCAATAGCTAAAGAGGTGGTTGGCTAGAGTTTGGTCACTTCTTGGCTGAGGGAGGTTAGGGGATAATTAATTATGATTTACTCTCAATAGCAAGTGATGATGACAAAGTATTTTCAATTAAAGCCCAAATATGGTTAAGATCCCTTAAATCAAGGACCATTGGTCGATATCTCACTTGGGTGGTTTAAGGTGGTTTATCCTAGTCAATAAGGTGTGCTTAGTGGTTGTGGAAACTTTAATTTGGTGACCATAGGATGGCTAAGTCAATTTTGGTGCATGGGTCCAATTGGGTAAAATTGCTAGAAGTTTGGTTTGGGTTAGGCTAGCCAAAACGTTAAGCTCAATTGATTGATCATCATTGTGTAAATGATTGTCATGATGATTTTTGGTGAAGGATTGAAGTAATTTTAAGTTCAATTGGAAGCTCAATTTGAAGGATTTTGGGATTAGGATTTCTCAATTTGAAGGATTTTGGGATTTTGGTCACTTTGGGCATGTTGGACTAGACTTGGGTCTAGGTTGGGCTAAGATTGGGCTAAGTCCAACTTGATGGTTGAAAATGGTCTATAGGAATATCATAAAGAGTTTTCAACATCAATTGCGTGTCAATTTTGTGGTTTGCGCATTCAATTTGGTGGAATTTGAAGACAACCAATTTGGGGCAAATTTAGGGAATCTGAATGTGGGTTGAAATTGATTAAAGTTGAGGCTTGAACAAGGCCAATTGATGGCCAAAGTTGATGTGTAGGAGTGTTATGAAGAGTTTAGGGTTCAAATTGGGGCAAATTGAGTAGGCTATGGGGTTCAATTAGGTGAGACTAGGTCATAGGGCCAAAATTACGGGTTTTGATTTAGATCAAAATTGAGCTCAAAGAATTGAGCTCAAAGAATGGTCAAAATTGAGCTCAAAGAATGGTCCAATTAGGCTTGGATTTGGTTTTGATTGATCAAATGAAAGATGAATTTGAGTTGCAAATTGAAATTGAAGGGAATTGGGGCTAAATTGATGGACATTTAAGGTGAATTTGAGGAAATTGGGTTTTAAAGATAATTTAGGGGTATTGGTCAAAATGGTCAAATTGGCCAAATTAGGTTCAATTGAAGGGTCCAAATTACTTTTGGAGACATTTGAAGTAATTTTGGAGCTTTTGAGAAAATTTGAGGTGCCAAGGGTATTTTTGTAATTTTGGCAAATTTAGGGGTATTTTGGTAATTTTGGAATTTTTGGGTGGATTTGGGCATTTTGGGTATTTTAAAATAGTTTGAAATGATTTTTGAACAAATTTGGGTATTTTGGGTGAATTTTAGGATTTTGACCAAATTTAGGGTTTCAAGGGCATTTAGGTAATTTGGATGGATTTAGGGGCAAAAGGCCAAGTTGGACATTTTGGTCGAATTGGGATGCCAACCACCCTATATGAGCTATGGACGAATGAAATCCTCATTTGGTTCATCTATGTATTGGTCTTAACTAAACCCTAGCTTAGGGCTAGGGGTCTTGGGGACCATCTACATGTGTCTCCCAAAAGATCAGGGGATCTTTGGTTTAGGGTTACAAGTGAATACAGGTGATAGTGAGTGCAGGTGAGTGAACTAGCTCCAGACCAACACCCAGAGTCAACCTTAAGGTCAGGCGGTTCTATGGGGACTCTCCTTGAGATTCTCCATACTGACCCCACCTACTAAGTGCGAGAGGCTAAGACCAATATGTGGAACTTCAAGTTGAGCAAGCAAGAGTTTAGAGTTTCTAATGGTGAGGGTTCCTTTCTAGTTTCTAGGAATAGTCAACAGGAAAGTCCTATAGCTAGACCCTAGGCTACTGAAGAGGGAAAACTAAACCTCAACTAAAGGTGAGGTCAACAAATGGACCTCCAATATGTGTGGTATGCTGGGAAATCACACCGCACGTTTTGGTGTTGACCGACAAGATCAGACTCCTAAGTCAACAGACATAGAAGGAGTGTAGAATTTGAGTGCTAGTTTTTCCCGCTGGGGAGTTAGCAAGTGCATATTTGATTGAAATCATGGAGTAGGAACTCTCGTTGGGGATTGGAGAGTGGGCTTGAAATTGTCAAGCTTCAAATGTCTTCAGAGGACCGAAATCAATATTTAGGTGCTGACCCTGAGATGGGACTTGAAATTTAGTTATCAATCCTGAAAAGAGAGTTAGAATTTAGGTACCAACCTTGAAGATTGAGAATAGGATGTCGTGTTCCATTCAAGGTGGTCTTACACCTATCTCCAAGATATGTGTAGAGAGTTGGATATCGTGTCCCATTCAAGTGGGTCTTATACCAATCTCGAAAGATTGAAATAGGATGCTGTTTTCCGTTCAAGGGAGTCTTACACCTATCTCGAAGATGTGTGTAGAGAATTGAATGTCGTGTCCCATTCAAGTCCACCTATCTCGAAGATGTGTGTAGAGAATTGAATGTCGTGTCCCATTCAAGGGGGTCTTATACCAATCTCAAAAAGTTGATAATATGATGTTGTGTTCCATTCAAGGGAGTCTTACACCTATCTCAAAGATGTGTGTAAAGAATTAGATGTTGTGTCCCATTTAAGGGGGTCTTATACAAATCTCAAAAGGTTGAGAAAAGGATTTTGTGTTCCGTTCAAGGGAATCTTACACCTATCTCGAAGGTGTGTGTAAATAATTAGATGCCGTGTCCCATTCAATGGGGTTTCATACTAATCTTGAAAGGTTTAGAATAGGATGTTGTGTACTGTTTAAGGGATTCTTACACCTATCTTGAAGATGTGTGTACAAAATTGGATGTCGTGTCCCATTTAAGGGGGTCTTATACAATTATCAAAATGTTGATAATAGGATGTTGTGTTCCATTTAAGGGAGTCTTACACCTATCTCGAAGATGTGTGTAGAGAATTGGATGCCATGTCCCATTCAAGGGGGACTTATACCAATCTCGAAAGGTCGAGAATACGATGTTGTGTTCCGTTCAAGGGAGTCTTACACCTACCTCAAAAATATGTGTAGAGAATTGGATGTCGTGTCCCATTCAAGGGGGCTTATACCAATCTCAAAAATGTGTGTAGAGAATTGGGTGTTGTGTACCATTCAAGGGGGTCTTATACCAATCTCAAAAGGTTGAGTGAGAATAGGATGTTGTGTTCCGTTCAAGTTAGTTCTACACCTATCTAAAAAATGTGTGTAGAGAATTGGATGTTGTGTCCCATTCAAGGGTGACTTAAACCTATCTCGAAAGATTGAGAATAGGATGTTGTGTTCCGTTCAAGGGAGTCTTACACCTATCTCAAAGATGTGTGTAGAGAATTGGATGTCGTGTCCCATTCAAGGGGGTCTTATACCAATCTCGAAACATTGAGAATAGGATATTGTGTTTCGTTCAAGGGAGTCTTACTCCAATGTCGAAGATGTGTGTAGAGAATTGGATGTCGTGTCCCATTCAAGCGGGTCTTATACCAATCTTGAATGGTTGAGAATAGGATGCTATGTTTCGTTTAAGGGAGTCTTACACCTATCTCTAAGTTGTGTGTAGAGAATTGGATGCTGTGTCTCATTCAAGTGGGTCTTATACAAATCTTGAAAGGTTGAGAATAGGATGTTATGTTTCGTTTAAGGGAGTCTTTCACCTATCTCGAAGAAGCGGGTTTCATTAAGAAGGGAAGCTCGATGCCTCAGATCCGACAAAAAAGGTGACGGAAAGCTATCACTATATTGGGAAGGAAAGCTCCATGGCCTATATCCAACCCAGTAGGTAGTGGAAAGGAAAATAGCATTTCGGTACAGGCTTCGAGAATGACCCGAATGTAGCGTAGGAAGTATGTGGTGTTGAACTCGTAAATGTGTGTCATGTGAAAATGTTAATATTGGTGAGGAAGATATGTGGAATTTTGTATGGTTTTGTGTAGAATATGAAATTATGCAGGGATTGTGAGGAGAATTAGTGCAGACAAGGCTGCATGAGCAAAGAGTGAGAGACCTTGAAATCGAGAGAATCAACTCAACGGATTTATTTTCTTTTCTTGCTGTTTTTGTCATATTTAATTATTAGAATATATTTTCAAAATTCATTTTTTTTTGTTCGTTGAATTTTTTTGAATTTTTTCGTTGAATTTTTAAAAAAAGTATTTTGTTTGAATTTTATTATTATCAAGTTTTTATTATTTTATTCTTCATTCATTGTCGTTTGGAACAAAAGTATGGTTCTGTGGTTTTTATCCATCACACAGAAGGGCAATTGAACAAACACTCAAAAATTTTGAAAGAGATTTCAACAATCTGCTTCAACAATTGTTACAGATTGAGTATAGACCAAAGCCTCAAAAGGTACAATATGCTGAACGCATCAAAGTACATCTAAAAATATCTCATGTTGGGTATATATCACAAGCTGACCATATCTGAAACATATTTCATCATATCTGTTGTGTCGAAACACAATACAAAAAGGTGTCTCTTGAGTGTCCATCTTCAGTGGAGTGAGCTTTTGATCGAGCTGACTTACTAAGCCACGCTCTAGGACAAGAGTTCCCTTTTCATGTGCTTAGAGATGCAACCCTCGCATAGCTCGTAAGACAGTAGCTCTTCCAACTCCGGGTTTGGACGAAATCCGTATGACATTTTGTTGTTATCTATTCTTCAAAAAGTTACAGACACCATGCAGTGTCGTACCCTTGGAATGCAGTGTTTGACAATGTCTGCTCCATTTCCTTTAAGAACCAACGCTGAACCCATAGGTAGCAGAATCTCCATGGATCCTCTGAACTCGCCCGGGCTAATGACATCTATTCTTTCCTAAATAAAATGTTGTTTCTGCTCATGAAAGGGACCGTGCAAAAAGGTCTCACAAAATCATGCTGGCCTGTATGTGGGGGAATGCAATTACCTTCATCGTAGATGTTGATGATGTAGCTGTTAGGAATGCAATTTTTTGGAAGTGTGCTCCATTGAACTATCCTCTTGATCATCCATTTTATCATGTGAGGTAACAGGTCCACCTCATCATGTCTCAAAATTTCTGGGGGATTTCCTTGTCTATCCTTAGTGAAGTTGTAATAGCAGCCACATTGTATGGTGATAATGTCATTTCCACGCATCCATTTATGTGGCTCAGAACAGGATCTTTCCATCAGAAGGCCTGCTCGACCACTATCTCTTAGATGAAAGATGCAGTCGAGAATACTTCTTTCATTGCTTTCGGAGAAGACTCTGCTGTATAGCTCCAAGCCTTCTAGTATATTGATTAATCTTCTTTGAACCTCTTCATAGAATTCAAACTCCATTTTCTTTGCTTTATTCAATTTATCAAATTCTTCCATGGTGATCAACGGCGGCTGTTGAGGGCGCTCCCTCATTTCAATATTAGCGGGAATCCAAGCTGATGCTGTCTCTGTCTCCAACAGAATATATAACTCCCCCATTGAGTGATTAGTGTTCTGAAATCCATCATTGGTGCACGCGTACTCCTCTAGTGTACTATAACGCTCTAGGTGGAGGACATTGCAGTCCGGGCATTCCACAAATGCCCCTGTAGCTGGTGTCCATGTAGGAATTTTGGCGTTGCATGTAGGGCAACCCTACAAAGATCATCTGAAGTTCCTGGTATCTCCGGCTCTGTAGAGAGCTCAGACTCATCCGCTATGGTAGCAAGCTGGAAGAGGTCTTTCTCCTGCCTTGATCATAGATTTTCCTCTCAAGAATAGGGGTAAGCAGGTTTTCTGCCTCCTTCTGGCGTCTTCTTTCTTCACGCAGGAAAGCTTTAT
This sequence comes from Phalaenopsis equestris, assembly GCF_001263595.1. Classification (NCBI taxonomy): domain Eukaryota; kingdom Viridiplantae; phylum Streptophyta; class Magnoliopsida; order Asparagales; family Orchidaceae; genus Phalaenopsis; species Phalaenopsis equestris. The sequence goes on along the minus strand of NW_018237354.1, from coordinate 590,719 downwards.
GCTTTTGACGATTGGCGTTTCTACATTGAGTTTTTCGTAGCGGTGCGTCCGGCAGTCTTTCGTCATTAGCAGTGAATAGGCCTCCGGTTGGTATAGTTTTCATTATCACATTTTTCTCCTTTAGTAAGGAATTCTCCCTGGTGCTGATTTTTATCAGTGACGGTAGTCCTTATTTTCCTTGACGGCTAACCGCATCCATTAGGGGACCCTTATAGCCCATGTTGAAGTCTAAGATACCACCATGCTGTGTCCTTTCTTTGTTAAGTGCGAGGTTCCGGTCATCTTTAAAAGCAAAAATCTGCCTCCATCCTGACATTCTCTCTGCATACGACAGAAAAAACATCTGCGCACTAAAACTTAGCAGGAACAAGAATAAAACAAAGTGTTTATTAAACAAAATTTCATGTTATATTGGTGAGAAGATCATTTATTTACATGTATATATATTTTTTTAATTTAGTAAAATATTAAACTTTTAAAGGTAGAGAAGAGAAAATTAAAGTATAAAAATTCAAAAGTTTTCATTTTATTGAGGTTAATTTATTACAAAAATTTTTGGACCGTGTCACAGACGTTTGACCAAATAAATAACCCCAGAACAATCAAAATTTCAATTCAAGCAAAGTCAAGTTGCTAGTATGTCTTCAAGTATCGTCCATTGATCGGCAACATGGGTCTTTCACCTAAAAAATCTACTAACTGGTAGACTCCTCCAGTGTAGACCTTTTCTACGACAAATGGTCCTTCTCAAGTTGGCTCGAATTTTCCACCTATCTTGCGCGTGCAAGAATAGGCCTTTTGAGCACAAGTACGAGATCACCAATTTTGAATGTCCATGGGTGAACCAATTTGTCATGAGCTTGTACCATCTTCTCTTGGTAAAGCTTCAAATGCTATTGTGTTTCTAGTCGTTTTCCTTTGATACTTTCCAACTCTTCAAGTCTGAGTTTTGCACTTCCTTCTGTTGTAAGTTGATTGGCGACAGTGACTCTAAGAGACAACGTCTGAACTTCTAGCGGTAGTATGGCCTCGGTCCTCTACACGAGCATGTAAGGTGTACACTAAGTTGGAGTCCTGGACGTTGTCCAGTAGGCCCACAAAACTTCTATCAATTTGTTATGCCAATCTCTTTTGTTTTCATCCAGTGTCTTCTTCAAAATCTACACCAGTGTCTTATTGAAGGCTTTGGCTAAGTCATTTGCCATCATTTGCTCTAAGATAGTAAATTGTAGAGTACCTTCAATCTATCCCGTATCATTTGACAAAATTGTTGATTTTTGTACTTTTAAAGGCCGTTCCATTGTGAGATTATTCTGCGCGGAACTCCAAAATGGTAGACTACTTGCTTTTGAAAAATTACAGGACGTACTGTGCTATAAGCTCTCGTAACAACACTGCCTCTGCCAATTTGAAAAAGTAATCCGTAGCAGCGAGTATAAATCTGTGTTTTTTGGAAGATAAATGGTCTATCAGACCTATTATGTCTGTGTCCCAACACTCGAATGACCACAAGGTGACGGTTGGGTGTAACACATTCGGAGGTTGGTACAAGACCACCTCATGCACTTGACACTGGTGACTTCTTCTGGCTGTATCCATGCAATCCAACATCATTACTGGCTAATAATATCTGAGTCTCTTAATCTTCATATTCATCTTTGGCCCTGACTGTCGAGCTCCACACAATCTGGCATGTACTTCTTTGACAATATTCTGTGCTTTGACTGTTTAGGCACCACAGCCATATCTGATCGAATGATATTCTGTAGAGGACATAGAGGACATCACCCACTAAAGCTTAAAGCTTATGACATAGCCCTTCTTGTGATGTGATGCGCTACTAACTTGTCTAATATTCTATTAACGACTTACGCCAATCTTTGTTGATATCAACAACTGCAATCATTGTTTCTTCTTATTTTCCAAGCTTGTGTAGATTTTCAAAGTCGATTCGAGACAAAACTTATCTTCCTTGTACTTTGAGATCAATGGAATCCTCCGGGGGACATGCTAATTTCTTTGCAAACTTTGCTAGAGCGTCAGCACGGGCATTATCTCCTTGAGGAAACTGGTAAAAAGTTACACTGGGATCTGTTCCAGTAGCTTCATTATGTGCTGGTGGTATTCTGCTAACCTTGAATAATCTTGTATTGTTTGGCAACTTGTTGGATGATGAGTTGTGAGTCTCCATAGATGGTAATATCCTTTATATCGATCGATATTGCCAACTCCAATCCTGTGATTAAGGCTTCATACTCGGCTTCGTTGTTTGTGCATGGCTCTATCAGGTGGTATTAGAACCTCAGCATACCCTTATCTGGCGTGATAAAATTTAAACCAATCCCTGCTTTGCCTGATATAACTGTGCCTGATCCTTTGTCTTTTCTAGTCGACGAAACTCCATCGAAGTACATCTCCCAACGTCGCGTATTGGAGAATTCCATCTGTAATACTTTCTCATCTGGTAACTCATCATCACGAGGGGATCCAGCTGGTCGTGGGTGTGCAGTGAGAAAATCTGCTAAAACTGGTCCCTTAATAGCATAGAGGGGAATAAAACTTATATCGAATTGCAAAAAAATCATCGACCATCTTGTTAGACGTCCAGAGAGTCTTGGTCGGGTGATCAAATATTGCAACGGATTAACTTTTGAAATTTGAGTATTTTTATGAGAAAACACGTAATGTCTAAGCTTCTGGGTGGCAAAAATAAATGCTAGACAATGTTTCTCAATATGTGGTTACCTTACTTTCGTCAATATTAGACGTTGACTCAAGTAGTAGAGTGTGTTTTTCTTACCCTCGTCATAGACTTGGGCTAAGAGGGCTCCAAGAGAGTCATCTAAGGCCGCGATATAAAATATTAACGGTTTTCCTAGGATAAGGGCTGCCAAAATATGAGCTGTCATTAAGTATTTCTTAAGGTTCTCTTAGGCATGCTGACATTTCTCTTCCTAACCGAGTTTGGCGTCTTTTTAATTTAATGCCGAGAAGGGCTGACAGCTACTTGAGAGATTAGAAATAAAATATCTCAGATATGTCAACTTCCCTCGGAATGAACATATTTGTTTCAAGATTTTGGGAGGAGGCATTTCCAAGATAGCTTTAATCTTATCGGGGTCAATCTGGATCCCCCGATGACAGAAAACGAATCCTAGAAATTTCCCGAAGGTAACGCCAAAGGCGCACTTTAAGGGATTCATCTTAAGTTTGTACTGTCATAATTGTTTAAACACAATCCTCAAATTGTACAAATGGTCTATTTTTTATTTACTTTTGATGGTTAAATCGTCCACGTAGCATTCCCCTTAGTTGTGAATGAGATCATAAAAAATATTTGTCATAGCTTGTTGATATGTCGCTCCGACGTTCTTTAACCCAAATGCCATCAGTGTGTAGCAGAAGATTCCAATCGATGTTGTGAATGATGTAAGTGCTGCGTCCTCGGGAGACAAATTGATTTGTTTGTATCTCGACGATCCGTCCATGAAGGAGAAAATTTTATGTGTCGAAGCGATATCCACCATCTTTTCTAGTAGTGATAACAGAAATTCATCCTTTGGACACACTTTGTTCAAATCCTTGAAGTCGACACATACGCTTATTTGTCCATTTTTCTTCTTAACAGGTACATTGTTAGCTAACCACGTGGGGTATTGCTATTCTCTTACAAAGTTAGCGTCTATTAACTTCTTCACCTTGACAATGACTTACTGTCCTATTTTGAGGCGCATTTTTCTTGGAGCTTATTTTACTGGGGTCATATATTTGTCCACCCCGAGCTTATGAATCGCAATCTCTGCAGACAGTCCTGACATTTCATCGTAACTCCATGCAAATCAGTCTTTGAATACTGTTAACAATTTGATCAATTCTAAAGATTCTTCATCTTGAGTAGAGAACTTATAAATTTAGGTCAGGGCTGCTCCTCTCTCCCGAGATTAATTTTCTTCAATTCATCAATAATTGATTTGATTTTTTCTTCAAATTCTGGTGGAGCATTTTCTATTAGCTGATCAGTAGAGTCATCCTCCACATCGAGGCAATCCTCTCTGCTAGTAACAACCACGCAAAATTCTGAATCAACGACTGTTCATACTGTACCAAATTTGAGACCCTCTTTCGAGTTAGGAGTTCGACTTTTAATATTCCATAATCTTTCAAAAAGTTGTAATTTATCTTTTGGAATTTATTTTGGCAAATGCCTTTGTTAATTAACTTTTGTACACAAGACGAAAAGTTACCAAAAGGTAATTCCATTAATTCATTAGAATCCTCATCCAAATTTACATGATTTTCAAGATTAGTAGAAGTAGAAGCATGATAAAACTTGATCTGCTTTGAACCAATGCTATGAACTACCTTGACATCTAAACTCTTGACTTTTTAAGGAAGAATCAGAGTAAGGGTCATGACGTTCACATAGTGGTTTATCTGATCATACATTATTTCATATTTGCTTTTCTCCGTATCCTCTAAGGATATCTCGTACTGGGATTTCTTCTATTTTGTCATCATTATTTCACCTTCAGAACTCTTTTCATCATTATTGTTGATGGTCGGCTTGGTTCGTTCAACAATTAAATTGGTTTTTGTTCGTCTACGTCCCCGGCCTCGACCTCGGGTGAGTGAACTAAAAGAACCCCCACCAACTTGTCGCACAAGAGTGGTGGAAGATTGTTGAAGCAGAGTTGAATGGCCTTGCCATTGTATTTCTTCTGAACCTTCGCTCTTATTTTTCACAATTTCGTGAGAAGACAGTTTTCTTCAGAGGCACGTAGTAGGCGGCATCTTCATGAATGCTAACTTCATGGACTGAAAATGGCTGTAAATCTCTCTTGATGCAATGTTCTTGCCCTTCGTTGTAGTGTTTAATGCATTGGTGTAGAGGCGATGGAACCATGTTGTGTTCGTGAATCCATGGTCGACCCACTAGAGTGTTAAAGGAGGTTGGCGACAATGAAATGAAACTTAGTGGTTGTTATTGTTACTAGCTCTCCAGCTTTCATAAGTAATGTAATTGATCCAAGGGCTCTCTCTCCCTTTTAATTAAATCCTCTTAGCATCATTTTTTCGGTCGTAAGCTCCTGAGCTTAAATATCCAAATAGGCCAATGTTTGTAAGCTCATCAAGTTGAGGGATGCTCTAAGATCTACTAAAACTCTAGGCAACACAAATCTGCCGATGTTAACAATGTTAAAAGAGATATAGAGTGGACGGTTATGGTCGGCGGTACCGAGCAGCAAGTCTTCATCTACAAAGGTTAACCTAGACTGTTCTTTCAATGAACAAACTTCATTTAAGGATGTGCTGACCAACTGAGCTAAGCAAATTTCCTGGTCAAGCAAAGTTGTAACCAGATACTCTCTCATCTCCTTTGATAGGATTAGAGTGTCGTAGAAGCTTAGTTTGGCTAGCAACTTCCTAAGATGAGCTAGCACGTTGCAATCCACTTTGTATGATCCTCCAATTTTCACTTGGTTATTTTATTCTTCCATTTGAGGAGGTGGAGGTAGCTCTTCTCGATTTACTATTTACTTTCCTTTATCTGTCAGAGCTGTTCTCAGGGGTAATACTCTCTCGCTCTTTAAGTTAACTTCTGTAATTTATTCTTCTTGAGATATCATTGTCGAATCTCTTGGTGTTTCTTCTTTGTCGGAAATATCTAAGTTGATGGCAAGCGGTGCACCGTGATGCTCGAGGATTGGTTCCTTACTCCCGACACTGTCGTAAGCGGTGTTGTCGATGTTTTCTTCAGTCTTGCCAACAGGTTCATCAGAATCAAGTACAATTTGAGGATTGTTTTGGGAATCGAGATCGAAGCTTGATTGGTTATAATCGATTACATTATCACCAGAAACAGTTAAAACGTAGCCGGAATCATAGTCATTATATTCATAAGACTCTGAAGGATTTTTTTCTCCGAATCCGAGACAATTAATCTAGCGGAGGCAGCCCCTATCCTACTCCCTATGCTATCAATCTTCATGGTGTTCTTCTTCTTCTTCTTCTTTTATGGTGAAGGATCTTCGGGTGAAATCTTCATCTCAGGCTTGGCTGGCTGAAGACTTCAAACAAAAGCTTGCCTTGAAGTGGGCTGGATCTGGTTCAGTATTTTCTTGGAAGATTTGCTCCAGACAGGTCTCCACTTGTCTTCTTCTGAATATGGGTCAATTGGAGAGACTGGCTCAGCCGAAATCATATTTATAGAACCTTTTTCAAGTTCTTTTAAATATTCTTTCGGGATCGTTATATTCCCTTCTTTAAGATTCTTCTCGAGCCAGTCTTTGAAGACAACATTCCTCTATAATGTGTCCAAGCAATCTGTGATGCGAGCAATAATTTGGTTGATCCTTCTTGTCGAACCCTTTGGGTTTCTTTGGATCTGGTAATTTGAACTCAAGCTTTTTCATCAGACTTCTGAACATTTTGGGTACTACTTCGCCTTTGAAGGAATATAACACTTTCCTACGTTTCGCAATGAAAATTTTTTTACTCTCTATTCGGTATGATCCTCCTTGAGGCAGTTGCTGGCTAGATTGACCATACTGTTGTATCTGTTCTTGAGCATGCTGCGATGACGGCTGACGAGAATTTTCTGCATGCATCTTCATTGGTTGCTTTCCTTTATCAACCGTTGCCACAGTTCCAGACTTCTTTTCAAATATTCTGATCATGTTGGACTTCTCAGACTTCTCATGAGAATCCATATGTTTGACTTCTTCTTAAAGATTGCTAGCTTTGTTGAGTAGCTTCTCGAAGGATTTAATGGTGAGTCCCTTGAGGATGAAAGCTACTGGCCCATGGATGCTCTTGAGTAAGATCTCAATCGCGTGATGTTCCTGTAGCTGAGGTTCACATTTCATGCTAAGGTTTCTCCTCCTCAAAAAATAATCCACTAAAGTCTCGTTGGGCTTTTGCTTCTCTACTACGAGATCTCCAATAGACAAATGATGTTGCACTCTGACAAATCACTTCACGAACAACTGTTCTAACTTGGCAAACGTCTTAACTGATCCGTTGGGTAATTCAGAATACCAATCAAAAGCGATCCCTGACAGGCTGCTGACAAACTGCCCGAAGAGCAAAGCTTCGTTACCTCTTGTATTACCACAACTGGCTCGAAAATGTTTTATATGTTTCCTGGGATTTTTAGTCCCATCGAATATCTTAAAGTTTGGTGACACAAAGTCCTTTGGGTAGGGTACGACATCAAACTCTTCCAGGTAAGGCCTACCCTTCAAAATCAATGCTCCTCAATGCTCCACCCTTTGACCCTTTGACTGGGCTAAGGCCTCCCGAACTTGCTTGACCATTTGCTTAAATTCCTTTTCTATCATGGCACTTGATTGAGAATCTTTGTTTTGTTGTTCATCTCTATTTGCTGAGGTGACTTGCCTCATTTCATCTGTGATGTGTATAATCTTTGGTTGATTGACTTCTGGAGAGGCTAAATGTGGGGGTTGAGATTGTCCCTGAACTGTGGCCACGGCGGTCACGACAGAAGCCCTGTCTTCCATTCATTTCTCCATTTAGCTGATTTGTTCATCCCTTAAGAAAACAAACCTACACAGCTCATCTACGGCGTTCACTTTGATGAGAGGTTGACCGTCGCGCAGAGATGCGGCGGCTCTGATCTCGATGACATAGATATCCATGAAATCTTCCTCGACGTAATCATTAAATTCAAAATCTTCATCATCATCAGTGGAAACTCCATGTTCATGGGCTAACTTGGAAATCTCGACCCTAAGCTTTTCGATCTTTTCTTAAATTATCAATTCTTGTAGCATCTTGAGATCTGGAGGACTTGTCTGGATATCCTCCACTTGTTTCTCCATCTCGCTAGCAGTTGTTGCAACAATGTCGGATACTTCAAACCTTGGCTTCATTTGATGATCCAGTCCTACGGCAATCTTGGGTATCCATACCATTTTTTTTACGGTGATGTCTTGAGACAGAGTGTCGCGGTAGGAAAATCGGCATGTCGAACGGAAGTATGCACCCCTTGGTGCAGACCAGATATAGTACTGGGTAACCTCTTCGTCTTATCTTTCAAAATTTTATCCTTATGACGGGTAGTTGGTAGAATTCCCGGACCCAACAGCGCTTAACTGGTTGACGTTATGTGGGTCTAGTGGCAGTAGAATCATTTGTAAAAATGGTGGTGTCAACTTTGCTCCCCAGGCGGAACCGAACGTGAATGTGAGCAGGCATGGCTTCAGTTGATTTCTGGGAGCGTCTGGTAGATCTGACATCCTTTAAATTTTTTTTCTTCATGCAAGGGGATACTACCTACACATCCCACTTATCCCACTTGTTTGAGTAACTCGCCAACTGAACAACCTTCTTTGGAAGCTAGTCCCTGGAAAACTGAACTGACTCGAGTGATAGGAGCAGGCTTCTTCCTCTCCCTACAATGTTCATGAGGTGGCGGTAAAGTAGCGGCGATCATTCGAATGCTTTTGTACCGATTAGTATCCATTAAGGGATGGAACCTGCTCCCTTGCAGAAGTGAATAGGTCTCTAGTAATCCTAACTTCTCTTGGTGAGGAACTTCATCAACAGGTACTTTCTTGGAAATCTGGGCTTCAGTAGCCATCCAAACCTTCTTGCTGTGGCTTCTTTCTTGGGTTCAGGTGTTGACCTCACTTTTGGTTGAGGTTTATTTTTTCCTCTTTAGTAGCCTAAGGTCTAGCCATAGGATTTTCCTATTGACTATTCTTATAAAACTGGACATGGAACCCTCACCACTAGAAATTCTACTATCTTCTTTACTCAACTTGGAGTTCCACATATTGGTCCTAACCTCTAAGTACTTAGCACGTGGGATCACTATGAGGGAACTCAAGATGAATTACCCTTAGGACTGCTGGACCTTAGGGTTGGCTCTGGGTGTTGTTCTGGAGCTAAGGCACTCACTTGCAATCACTTACACTCACAATCACTCACAACCCTAAACCCAAATTTCTAGCCTAGGTCTCCTCATCTTTTTGGGATACTCATATAGATAGTCCCCTAAACCTACCAACCCTAGGGCTACCTACCAACTAAGACCAGTACATAGAGGACCCAAAATGGGATTTCCTTTGGTCCATGGGGTTTTCCTTTAGTTCATGGCACATTTAGGGTGATTAGCTACCCAATCCTAGCAAAAATACCCATCTTGGCCTTTTGCCCCTAAACACCCCCAAATTACCTAAACACCCTTCAAACCCTAAGCTTTGCCAAAATTCCCAAGTTTGCCCAAAATACCCAAATTTGATCAAAAATTCATTTCAAACCTTTTGAAAACCTCGAAACACCCAAGTTACCCCTCCAAAAATGGCCAAATTACCAAAATACCCCTCCATAGCCCAAAATTCCAAAAATTCTAAAAATTCATAGAAAATCTCAATAAATCCCAAATATTCCCAATTATATTTTTTCAACTACCTCATGACCCAATTTGGCCAATTTGACCATCTTTAACCAAAACCCCCAAATTTGCCTTTAAGGGCTCAAATTTCCTCAAATTCAACTTAAATGTCCATCAATTTGATCTCAATTGACCCCAATTCCAATCCTAAACTCACATTAACTTTTGATATAGCTAAACTAAACCAAATCCAAGCTTAATTGGCCCATGATTTGAGTCTAATTTTGATTTAGGTCAAAATTCCAATTTTGACCATATGACCTAATCTCACCAAATGGAACCCATAACCTAGGTAATTGGCCCCAATTAGTGTTTCAAAATCTTTATAACATTATTATACATAAAATCAGCCATCAACTGGCCTTGGTGAAGCCTCAAATTTATTTGATTTTGGCTTAAATCCAAAATTCCCAAATTTAGCCCCAAATTGGCAAAGTCCCCAAATTTCACCCAATTGATATCTTTAACCTCCAAATTAGCATCCAATTAATGTTGAAAACTCTTCATGGGGTCCCTATTGACCATTTGCAACAATCAATTTAGACTTAGCCCAATGCTAACCCAAGCTAGACTCAAGCCTAGCCCAACATGACCAAATTGACTAAAATTCAAAATTCCCTCAAATTGACCCTTCAATTGAGCTCAAAACCACTTCCATCCTTCACCAAAGTTGTTTTTTATGATCATATACACCAAATAAAACATTTACTTGGGCTAATTGACATGGCTAGCCGAGACCAAACCCAAGACTTGGTCATTTGCACCCACTTGGACCCATGCACTAAATGTGACCTAACCTCCCTAAAGCAACCAAATTAACTCCACCCCAACCATTGGTTAGACCCTAAGACTGAGCCAAAACCCATCTAACCCAAGCTAGATGACCCATGGAACAAAGGTCCCCCAAATTAATGGATCTTATTCCCAAATACACATGCTTAAGATATCCTTGCCAAATCAAAACACATTTGTATTAAATTGTTGTGATGGATTCCTATGGATGCCCTGAGCACCTAGCCACGACCCCCCCCCCCTTGGCAGGCCGGCCAGCCTAGTGGCAAAAAAAGCTCAAAAATGAGAGCCACCTCCATGGGACTTTTCACCAAAGTTGTTTTTTATGATCATATACACCAAATAAAACATTTACTTGGGCTAATTGACATGGCTAGCCGAGACCAAACCCAAGACTTGGTCATTTGCACCCACTTGGACCCATGCACTAAATGTGACCTAACCTCCCTAAAGCAACCAAATTAACTCCACCCCAACCATTGGTTAGACCCTAAGACTGAGCCAAAACCCATCTAACCCAAGCTAGATGACCCATGGAACAAAGGTCCCCCAAATTAATGGATCTTATTCCCAAATACACATGCTTAAGATATCCTTGCCAAATCAAAACACATTTGTATTAAATTGTTGTGATGGATTCCTATGGATGCCCTGAGCACCTAGCCACCTCACCTTGGCAGGCCGGCCAGCCTAGTGGCAAAAAAAGCTCAAAAATGAGAGCCACCTCCATGGGACTTTTCCCAAATCAAGCCTAGAGGCCAGCTCAGCCAAATTGAGTTGTAGAGCTCCTCTGCCCTCCACCTAAGCACCACATTACACCTCTTAATTGGCCAAGACAGCTACCATAACCCCACTTTTTATAAAAGGCCACCTCCATGGCCATTAAACCAAGTGTTGAAAATCTCTTGGAGAGAGTCCCCGAAATCACACACAGAGCCTCTTTGAGACCTCCTCAGTGCAACCCAACCACCACATTGCCCTGAATCCCCTTACCAGAGTTCAATTTTGAGCTCGAAACCTTGCCAGAAACCAGGACAGAGCCCAATACATCTCTGCAGTCCACCAAACTTAAATTAACTTCACCCACACCTTCACAATAGTGAAAGAGGAAGAAGCCCCATAAATTTCCCTATCCACAGAGCCCCTAACATAGGCTTCAATCAACACCCAAAATCGGTCTTGATCAAAATCGCTGATCAAACTCGCACCTAGGCCTTACACCACAACAAGAGGCTTAATCCCTAGCCTCCTTAAGCTCAAAAAAACATGCCGAGCACCTCTGATTGAAGCTTCCCTTCTGAGAGTAAGGGTATGAAACTTCTCTCCCTCTCAAGCCTATTTTAATTCTACATTTAATTAGGCTTAATTTAATTGCATGATTACTATATGGATGTGTTCGTCTCACTTAGATGAGTCCATAGGATCAAACCCGAAGTGATTTGGTTGAGTCTAGGCTGAGATTTTAGGGTTTTAGTGTGGATGGTCATGGGATCATTCTATCGGGGACGATGATGGGGAGCCATTTGATCAAGCGTGTATCAAATTGATGGAGGAGATCAAGTCGAACAGCGCTTTGAAACATAAATCGTGGGATGAGTCAGCATCTACGTGGATGGCGGCATCCAACAAGAGTGCGCCACGTGTGCCTTCGGAGCTGCCTAGGATCTAGTCAGCACGCACTGTTTAAATAGATAAATAGGGCTTTTTCCTATTTATTTAAATACCCCTAACTTCAAAAATCCATAACTTTGTGTAGAAAAATTACAAAAATAAAATGAAAATATCTTCTTGCTCAGTGAACAGAGGAGAACAATGTGAGATAAATTTCAAGTCCATTTGATGCATATTTTATTTTTAATTAATTTAACACTATTTTGAATCATTTGATTCTCCATGCATATTGACACATCACCTTGGCTTGAAATTTTGAAATGTTGTATCCTCTGTCAAGGGAAACATCCTCTGATTTTTCCAAAGTCAGAGGAGGTTCCTAGACAGAGATCCATATTTTTCAAGTTTTTGCACATTATTTCCTTAAAATAATCATGGAAATTAGCATGTTAATTAGAAAATTTCACGAAAAATTTGGAAGGTCCACCATGACCACAGAAGCTTTTGGAAATAATTTCATGGGTCAAGTCATTTAAAATGTACTTAATTTTCATAAACACTAAATCATTAAGATAATTAATTTTGGAAAATATAAGCATTTAAATGACTTGATTTTTGCTCTCCACTGTGGCTCCTAATCTAGAGAACTCACCATAAAAATTTTAAAATATTTTGAGTTCATTTGATAACTTAAGTTGATTTTTAAAGATAAACATTACTTTTGGCATTTACATGATTTTTTAAAAATCAAAATACAACTCAAAAAATTATGAAACTTAATTTTTTGAGTTCTCTGTGATCAGGGGCATTTTTCTAAAAATAAAATAATATTTAGATTAAAAACTTGATTTTTAGCCAATTTTTAAATATTTGAATAATTAAAAATCCTTAAAAATCAAAAAATTAAAAAACTCATGAAAATGTTATAAATTATTTTCTAAGATCTTAAGAACAATTAGAATATTTTTCCTGAGTTAGAATATTTTTTCTGATTTTCTAAATGAAGAAACTGAATTTCAAAGTTTAAAAATAATTTTTAAAGGCTCAAAATGAGTTTTCACTAAAATAACTCCAATAAATTAAATAAAATTCAAAAAAATATAAATTTTTTTCCTCTGAGTTCTCTGATCTCAGGGAGACTTTCCAAAAATACAAAACTTAATTTTGTCCATTTAAAATATTTTATATTTAATAAATACCCAAGAACTTAAAATAATTCTTAAAATTCTCATAAAATTCAAACAATCATGAAATTTGGTCCAAAGGCTTCTCTACTCTAAATTGACCTCCAGTAAAAATTTTAAGGGATTCAGATTTAGCTTGGTCAAGTTAGAAATTTTCTTTGAAAATCCTATTTTTGCATGAAAATAATTATATAAATTAAATTAAATTTTGAAAAATCACATTTTGTCCTTTGATGTAATTGACCCATGAATGAGGTAGGATAAAAATTTCAAAGTCATTTGGATTAAATTTGACGAATTATGAAGTGATAGAGCCTCAGGGGCAAATATGTAGATTTGTAAAATTAGCCTTAATTTAAGGAGGGAAATGGTTAAACTCTGATCTTAATAAATTTATATGATGTTTGAAATATAAGGGGTTAATTGGTAGAGACCAATCTCACTTTCCTAACTTGAAAGATAACTTAATAAATTTCTAAATTATTAAAATTTGGAGGTTTATTAAAATAAAATGAATCTATAACTTAGGGGTATGACTTTTGAAGTCAACAATTAATCAATTTAATACCCCTATTTTAATTTTC
>NW_018237354.1:564024-576391 GCF_001263595.1 Phalaenopsis equestris | reverse complement strand
TTTGACACAAAGTGGCATGCTAAACAACGATGTCATCTTGCATGAAAACTAAAACTATTAGGATAACCACAAAACCAAAACCAAAACCAAAACTAAAACTAAAATCAACCAAGATAAAATTTACCGCCACAACATTCAAAATATAAAACAACTCAAAATTTAATCAAAAACATCACACAAAACTACAACTTCAACTAAATTAAAACATCTCTATAGGATGATCGGGAATCTTTTTGAGGAGGTAACCTAGGGTTGCTAACGAGGCTTCCCACGATCTAAATGAAATTATGGAACTCATTAAGTTGAGTTTAGTAAGTTCATTTGGACTAAGTGAATCCAATAAAAAATAGTGGGGCTAGAACGAAGTAACCGTAGGATCCTAACCTGCATCGCTCTAATCAACTTTAATATGTCATCATAAAATTTAAAGAACTTCAACCATAGGGCCACCTGATTTAACATCATAACTTGACACACTAGAAAACTCAAATTCATCGCGGCAAGGAGCTTGGAGCTAGCATGGTGGGCAGCATGACCATCTTCAACAGTAAAACCTGTCTTCCTCAACTAAACCAATCTTCCTTCCTTAGATATAAACAACAAAAGCCATAGGACTTCATGGTTGCTTGCTTATGCAACATAAATCCTCACCTTACCTTTAGGCCTTTGTATAGCCCTGTTATACAATATAAGTTGTATAGCCCTGTCATCCAATATAAGCCCTAACTCGTCTTAGGATTTCGAGGTTCTCGTCCGTCACAGCCTAAATCCTCACATCTTCCAAGTTATTGATGTGATCGTTTCACACAAATGTAAGCCCTAACTAATAAAATTGGCAGGATGAAACACTTAAATCTTTCTCCTCAAAACTAAAGCCAAACATTAGGATATCTTAGGAAGTCACCGAGGTTTTTTTTTCCTTTGGATCCATGACATCCCCTAGTTCTTCCTCTGGATTCTACAACAAAATGTTCCAAATTTGAACCAATCCCCTTTCACACCTCTACGTCCGATCTCATTGAAGAATCCTACCCTTTGAAATTCCTTGAAGATGATTTTTCCTGATTTTTATCGAGAGTCTTCTTAGGTGACTTTGGTCATTTAAGATGTAATTAACTATAAAGGCTTGCCCTTATAGGAAGCATGTCTGAACCTAGCTTAATATAAACCCTATTTAATCCTTTATATTAAATAAGGGAACTTGTTGGCAAATATAAAGGTTTCACAGACTAGACAAATGTAATATATTTCTTAGTTTGTTTGATCGAGCGTCATCCTCAAGTCTTGTGTTTATCCGTTGAGATAGATACAGGGTTTGAGGTACAGTGTTTTTTCATTTAAATTATGAAAAATATGGGGTCAGTTTGATTTCATACTTTTCTAAACTTCAACGTCCTTCCGAAGCGAGCAATGAGATTTCGATTCCGGTGACCAACAGCTTCTTACGGGCAACTCCTCCAACACAAAATAGCGTCGACATCAGGTTAACGATGCAGTCCTCCAACTTGACCCAATTTCAAACACTAACGACAGGACAAGCATTCCTTCAGTTTCCCTCAGTCGGGTCTTCAACGATCATGACTTCTTTTCCCTTAGCAGAAACGAGAACAACTGGCTTGGTAGGTGCCGTGGTGGTAGTAGTCTTGACTTTCTTGTAAGAAGGGAAATCCTAAGGGCAGCTCAGGTTAAATTCAGCAGACTGCTCTTGAACCTCTAGAGCGACGACTTTCATTATGACAACCAGGGCTTTCCCGAGAATGACCTTGAGATCTTCAAATCCTGCTCCAAATTTGATGGTGGGAGCGACATTGCGGGCATTGCAGCTTGTCGGCAGGTTGTAGGAAAAAGCTAGCATTGGGAACACCATTGCAACAACTTTTAAAAAAGAAAGATCTTGGGTTAGCTATTTGGCCAATACCTCATAATCTTAGTGTGAGTACCAAAAATTAACAGATCTGTGAACCAGGTAAGTCTTTATTTAGTTTCTGGAGATTTTTAAAATTTTAGTAAAACTAGTTTGAAAGTAGTAAGTTTTAATTAATATAAGAAAAATTAAAAAGGACGCGTAGCACGACACAATATGATTTAATTTGCAAAATAATAAATCATACTTGAAAGGGAAAAATTGTAGTTCAGGATCCACTGCGGGACCAACTTAACAACACACAATGCCCAGGTTGAATTAGTCCACCAACACACCTATTGGGGGTCCGACCCCACACGATGATTAAAAAGTCCTTAATAGCCTCTTGAACCTCTCTATTCAAAGGTGATTGAACAGATGGTCCTGAAGTCCAAAGTGTTGACCGTACTCATCCAAGAAAGAATCGAGTAAAGCATGCCAATGGAAGAAAGGTAATTTGGTCCAAGAGGGATATGAAAATATTACTGATATATGAAGATAGTATTTCCTGATCAATATAGAAAGAAAATTAGTCCCTAGTGGAGTCTTCAGGAGCTGTCGACCTTAAGAAGTTGAGGAGTTGCTTGTTGGAAGTTGTCGGCCGCCGGAATCAAAATCCTGTCACTCGCTTCGGATTGACACATTACCGATGTGTTAATATAATATGTTCTTATTTGAATGGAGAGAGAAGATAGTCCCTAACGGAGTCGCCAGAAGCTGTGAACACTATTTTAGTTGAGGAGTTGCCCGTGTGAAACTGTCGGTCACCGGAATTAAAATCACGTCGCCTGTTTCGGAAGGACATTTTAATTTACATATATATATATAGTCTTAGAAAAATATGAAATCAAACTGATCCCTCATATTTCATAGTTTAAATGAAAGAGCACTAATATTTATCCAGAAGAATAAACACAAGTCTTGAGGATGAGGCTCGATCAAACAAACTAAGAAATATATGACATTCGTTTGTCTGTGGAAGGGTTTGCAAAACCTTTGTATTTTCCAACAAGTTCCCCTACTTAATATAAAGAATCAAATAGGGTTTATATTAAGTTGGGCTCAGTATTAAGTTGGGCTCAGAAAAGCTTCTTATAAGGGCAAGCCTCTAAAGTTAATTACGTCTTGGATTACCGAAGTCACCTAAGAAAACTCTTAATAAAAATCAGAAAATATTATCTTCAAAGAGGTCAAAAGGATATGATATTTCAACGAGATCGGACAAAGAGGTGTGAAAAGGGAATGACTCAAATTTGAACATTTATTGTGGAATCCAAGAGGAAAAACTAAGGGATGTCATAGACCCGAAGGAGAACCTAGGGGACTTCCCAGTTTATCTTATTATTTAGCCTCAATTTCAAGAAGAAATTATTTAAATGTTTCATCCTGCCAATTTTTTTTTTAGAGCTTACATTTATGTGAAACGATCACACAAATAGCCTGGAAGATGTGAGGATTTAGGTCGTGACGAAAGGTCGTGATGAACAGAGGATTTAGGTCGTGATGAACAACAACCTCAGAATTCTAAGACAAGTTAGGGCTTATATTGTGCTACAAAGCTATACAAATACCTAAAGATAAGTTGAGGATTTATGTTGCATAAGCAAACAACCTCAAAATCCTATGGCTTGTTGTTTAATTTTAAGAAAGGATGTGTTGTTGTAGATCCTCTTGCTGTTGAAGATGGTCGTGCTGCCCACAATGCCAGCTCCATGCTTCTCGTCGTGGCGAGTTTAAGTTTTCTAATGTGTCAGGTTATAATGTCAAATCAAATGTCCCTATGGTTATGGTTCTTTAAATATTAGGAGGGCATATTAAAGTTGATTAGAGTGACACCAGTTAGGATCCTACGGTTCCCACATTTTGGTTCCACTATTTTCTATTAGATTCACTTAGTCCAAATAAATTTACTAAACTCAACTTAATGATTTCCTTACTTTCATTTAGACCGTGGGAAGTCTCGTTAGTAACCATATGTTACCTCCGTCGAAGGACTCTCGATCATCCGATAGAGATGTCTTAATTTAGTTGTAATTGTTGTTTTGTGATGCTTGTGATTAAATTTTGAGTTGTCTTATATTTTGAATGTTGTGGCGGTGAATTTTATCTTGGCTAATTTTAGTTTTGGGATTTGGTTTGGTGGCAATCCTAGTAGTTTTGGTTTTCATGTAGGGTGTCATCGTTGTTTAACATGCATGTTTTATAAGCATAAAAATATAGTGTGGAAAGTAAAAGAAAAGGCGATACTGTAAACTGTAAAAGCGTACCTGACGAGTCTTCTCGTTCCACCACCTGAATGGTCAGTACTTGCAAGACATGTACATAATATTGCAAGAAACTTAAAGTACATGAGTAGATGAAGGTTTAACTACCCACCCCCAAGCTATGATTCTATTGAATCTCGGAAGGTCCTAGTAGAAAATTTTAGAACAAAATATGACAAGTCCAATTTGGCTTTCAGAATGTCCTGTAGATTGCAAAATGTTTGAGGCATGACCTTGTATCACTTTAAAGATCTCTTGAAATATTCAGAGTTCATTTTGGACTTTGGACTTATCATATTGTTCCATTGATCATCCGAGGCTAGAGTGTGACTACCCCGTCGCTCAGTGAAACTTTACAATTTAATTATCCCAAGGATAAGATACTCAATTAGTTAATTGATGTTTCATTTAAAAGTTATGTGAGTGGGTGCCCTTAAGGCAAGTATAAGTTATTTAAGATTACGGTGCCCACAATTAAGGTCAGGCTCATAGTATTTAAAGGTGTTAGTTACCAATTATGTTATCTTCGAAATTCGATTAATTAAGTTTAGGCATCAAGCCTTGTTCACTACTAAGCCTTTAACAATCATGATAAGTGGAAGAGTAATTATCAAAATTTTGATTTAAGTAATATGTATTCTTATCAAATGGACAAATCATCCTCAACTTTGGGCATAAGAAAAGTAAACAAGTAAACTATCATCTTTCCGACTTAAGCCCATTAATTAAGAATCATTTGATCTTAATTGACTTCCAAGTCATGAAGGTTAGGAGGATTATGATTTTGTTGATCTTGTGCAAGGGTGGTGAGTGGGTTTCTACCTTTTAGTCCCATTGTATTTCAATCATCCAAACCAACAAAAAAAATTATATAAATTAAATATAAATTAGAAAAATCATAACTGGCCTTTGCCCTTCAATCTTAATTGACCCTTGAGTGGGGTACCTTAAAATATTCAAAGTCATTTGAGTTGTTTTTAATAAGTTATGAAGTGGACAGCTCTAGGGAAAATTGGTAATTTTGAGATTTTAGTGTCTTAAATAAATTTTAGGTTAACCAAATGGGAAATGGGTAATTTTGATCATAATAGACTCTTTTTTATGTTTGAACCATAATGAGTTAAGAGGTAGAAACCAACTTGTCACCCTTTCATGATAAGTGTAAAATTGTAATTTTATAAATTGTTGTGACATGGAGGATAATTCAATGGAATGATACTAAGGTAGTCAGCTTAATCTAGTAAGTTATTGATTCACTTATTTGGAGCCTTGTTGACCTCACTTTTGGTTGATGTTTAGTTTTCCCTCTTTAGTAGCCTAAGGTCTAGCCATAGGACTTTCATGTTGATTATTCCTAGAAAACTAGAAAAGGAGCCCTCACCATTAGAAATTCTAAACTCTTCTTTGCTCAACTTGAAGTTCCATATATTGGTCCTAACCTCTAGCACTTAGTAGGTGGGGTCAGTATGGAGGAATTTCGAGAAGAGTCCCCATTGGATTGCTTGACCTTAGGGTTGACCCTGGGTGTTGGCCTGGAGTTAGTTCACTCACTTGTACTCACTATCATCTATATCCACTTACAACCCTAAACCTAGAATTGTTGACTTTGATCCCTTGGTCTTTTGGGAGACTCATGTCGATGGTCCCCTAAACCCACTAGCCCTAGGTTAGAGTTTAGCTAAGACCAGTGCATAGAGGACCCAATGCAGATTTTATTGGTCCATAGCTCATATATAGTGGTTGGTACCCCAATTCTACCAAAATATCCAACTTGGCCTTTGCCCTTAAATCCACCCAAATGATCTAAATGCCCTTGAAACCTTAAATTTGGTCAACATTCTCAAATTCACCCAAAATACCCATATTTTTTCAAAAATCATTTCAAAATACCCAAACTGCCCAAAACCACCCAAAAATTCCAAAATTACCAAAATACCATAATATTTGCCAAAATTATAAAAATACCCTTGGCACCCCAAACTTTCCCAAAACATCCAAAATCACTTCAAATGTCTCCAAAACAAATTTGGATCCTTCATTTGAATATAATTTGACCATTTTGACCAAAACCCCCAAAATTTCCTTTAAAGGCCCAATTTACCCAAATTCACTTCAATTTTCCATCAATTTGGCCCCAATTACCCTCAATTTCAATCCTAAACTCAAATTCATCTTTCATATGATCAATCGAAACTAAATCCAAGCCTAATTGACCCATGCTTTGAGCACAATTTTGATCCAAATCAAAACCCCCAATTTTTACCCTATGACTTAACCCTACCTAATTGAACCCTATAGCCTACTCAATTTGCCTCAATTTGATTCATAAACTCTTCATAACAATCCTACACATCAAATTGAACCTTTAGTTGGGCTTACTGAAGCCTCAATTTCACTTAATTTTAACCAAAGTCCAAAATCCCCAAATTTGCCCCAAATTGGCTGTATCACCAAATTTCACCAAATTGAATGCCCAAACACCAAAAGTGGCACCCAATTGATGTTGATAACTCTTCATGACATTCTCTTAGACAATTTTGAATCATCAATTTGGACCTAACCCAACCTTATCCCAACCTAGACCCAATTCTAACCCAACACCCCTAAATTGACCAAATGCTTAAAATCCTCCAAATTGAACCTCCAAATCAATTAAAAATCACGCCAAATATTTTCTAAACCTCTTATGACATTCATCTACAAAATATTGATCAATCAATTGAGCTCAATGTCATGGCTAGCCTAAACCAAACCCAAATTCTAGCCAGTTTGACCCAAATTAAACCCATGAACCAAAATTGACTTAGCCATGCATAAGCCACCAAATTGATGACACCACAACTACTAAATACACCCTATGGACTAGGTTAAACCCACCTAAACCATCCAAGATGAGCTATGGACCAATGGTCCCTTGAATTAAGGGATTTCACCCCATATTTGGCCTAAACTCAAATATCTTGGCCATCATCACTTACCCTTAGGAGTTAACCATCATTAAGCACCCTCTGGTCTCCCTGAGCCAAGAAGTGACCATACTCTGGCCAGCCACCACCTCAGCCAGCAGAAAAAAGCCAGCCCAAGGGAGCCTCAAATGGCAAAAATCCAAAATTAAACTTCCCTGAGCTGGCTAAGTCCCATTAGCCATTACAACCTTTATTTCCTCCACCTCAGCAAGCTTAACCACCCAACTCCCAACCTTGAGCTCCACCTGACAACCATGGCTCTAAGTGGAGCTCTCCATGGCCAAGAAGAGTGTGCTTGGAATCTTAAGGAAACTTTGCCAAAATCTAACCAGAGCTTCTCTAAACAATCCCAAGTGCAATCCCCTTGCTCTCAGCCACTGATAGCCACCCCTTAGAGCAAATTTCTCCACTGAAATTTTCTCTAAAACCATGAAATATCTCTCCACTCCACCATAGTGCACCGAACTTTAATTAATTATGCACACACCATCCCCATAGTGAAAGAGGCTAATTCCCCACAAAAGCCTCCTCTGAAATAGCCTCTAACATAACTCTAGACCAACACCTAAAATACACCTTGGTCGAAATCATATTTAGACAATTCAACAGGGCCTGAGACTTCATTTGAAGGTTCGTTTGGTCAAATTGAAGCTACCAAAACCATCTGATTAAGGCATCCTCTCTCAGACAATGGTATTAAATCCCAACCCTAATCCAAGCTTGTTTTGATTCATTATAGTATTTAATATATTTCATACCACATATACCATATGGATAGGTTCATCTAGAGTAGATGAAGGTTTAGAAACAAACACCATGCAATTTGGTTGAGTCTAGACCAAGATCTTAAGGTTTAGTGTGAACAGCTTTCGGGTTAGGTCACTTGGGGACAATAATGGAGAGCCGTCCGATCACATGTTTATTTCATCAACGGAGGAGATCAAGCAAGCCAATTCTTGGTGCGTGAACCATGGGCCGCGTGGCAGCTGAGGTTGATGGCAGCATCGAATAGCAGAGCGCCGCATGTGAGTTCGGAGCCACCATAGGTTGAGTTGGCGCCGCATAGGATAAGTAGAAAAAATAAGATTTTATGAATTATTTTAAATGCCTAAACTTAAAAAATTCATATTTTTCTCTATAAAAATCATAAAAATAAAAAAACCCCTCTTGCTCAGTGAATGGAGGAGAATAATGTGGACTAAAAATAAAAATTATTTTCTTATTCCCTAATTTTTAATGAATTAAATACCCCCTGTGGTATTTTAATTCTCCATCATTAAATATTGCTCACCATGACTTGAAATTTTGAGGGTTCATTCCTCATGACAGATGTCTTCTGATTTTTTCCAAGGTCAGAGAACATCTCTACGCTTCTAGCCCTAATTTTCAAGCTAAGGTCACCATTTTGGCTATTTTATTTATATAAATTAAAATATCATTTAAAAAATTATGGGATTAAATTTAACAGGTTTCCTATGGTCAGGGAAGTCTAGAAAAAATATCATGATGTCTTGAATTATCTTGTAAATTTCTATATTTAATTAAATGTAATTATGTTGTGTTAATTTTTGTAAATTTTATACTTATCAAAATTGACAAAATCAATTCCACATTGTTCATAAAAATCATGTTTACCCTCTGTAAAAATTTGAAAATTATTTGATTAAGTTCAAGCATTAAAGTTAATTTTCTAAGGAACCTTGTATTTTTGTAAAATAATCATATTAAATTAAATACACTTAGGAAAATTATGAAAAGTAGTTTTCTGAGCTCTTTGTGATCAGAGGCACTTAGGAAAAATAAAAATTATTTTTTTTAGAAAATACTTAATTTTTTAGCCTTATATAGATTTTAAAATGATTAAAAATAATTAAAAATCCCAAAAATGTCAAAACATTACAAAACATGCCTAATTGTCCCCTAATCACTTGTAACTCATTAAAATATTTTTCCTAATTTTCCTAAGTTAAAAAAAAAATTAGTAGCTTAAAGTGGATTTTCTTTATTCTCCCATTAAAATAATTTTTATAATTTAACTCAAAAACTCATGAAATTTTGTCTAAGTATTTCTTTGACTTAGGAAAACCTCTAATATTTGTCTCATAAAACAACTTTATTTTGGAAAGTTAAATAAATCAACTTCTAAAGAATCCTATTTTCTAAGCTTAATTAAATATTTAAATTAAATTAAATTTTGAGAAGTCCACATATTCTCCTTTAAATATTATAATTACCTCATGAATATGACACTCTAAACCCTCAAAGTCATTTGGGTTATGTTTAATGAGTTATGAGGTGAAGCGCCCCAAGGGAAAAATAGTCTTTTTAGACTTTGGTGCCTTAATCAAAATTTAGGATTAACCAAGGGAAAATGGGTAATTTTGATCTGAATAAATATTTTTGGATGTTTGAAATGCAATGGGGTTAAAAGTTAGAAACTCACTCACCACCCTTGCACAACATCAAAAAAACCATAATCCTCCTAATCTTCATGACTTAGAAATCAATTAAGATTAAGCGATTCTCAAGTGATTGGCTTAAGTTAACAAAAAATGATAATTTACTATTCTTAGGCCCAAAGTTGAGGATGATTTGACTATTTGATAAGAATACATATCACTCGAATAAAAAATCTTAATAATCATCATTTCACCTATCATGATTGTTAAGGCTTAGTAGTGACCTAGGCCCAACGTCTAAACTCAATTAATTGGATTTAGAAGATAACATGATTGGTGATTAACATATTTGAACACTACAAGCTTGACCTTAATTTTGGGCACCACAACCTTTAAATGACCTAAACTTACCTTAAGGGAACCCACTCACATAACCTTTATATGAAACATCAAATTATTAACTGGGTATCTTATCCTAAAGATAATTAAGTTATCAGGTTTCACTGAGCAACGAGATAGTCACACTTCAACCTCGGATGACTAATGGAACAGTATGATGACAACGACTTTATATATGCTTAAAAATACAAGAATTTGATACCGTTTCTGGAAGATTTAAGTCCCAGAAAACGGTGCTAAAAACTTGACAACGACTTTATATGCGCTTAAAAATACAAGAATTTAATACTATTGCTGGAAGATTTAAGTCCCCGGCAATGGGGCCAAAAACTTAACAAGGGTTATAGATTTGATAAAAATGTGTATAAAATATTCAATAATTGTAAAGTCACACTTATCAACACAAGTATACGTATCGATCAAGTAATACAGGGCTCTAATGGAGTCCTGAATATCAATCCCATTGGGAGTAATACTAGAGGCTACCAACTAGAATTTGGAAAATCAATACTTGATCACAACAATACAGTTAAAATTGCTTATTTGTCACTAATAGGCAATTGAAATAAATATATAAATTTAATAAACTCTTAATTAACTAATTCTTTTAATAAAGTTTCTAATGTGAAGTTCAATATATAAGAAAGCATCTTTCTCTTTGTCAAGAAATTAAAGTGAATGGATAAAGTGAATTATTTCAAATTGTATCGTGCCAAATAAGAGCATACCTAATCTTTACCCTTGTCAAGAAATTATAGTGAATGGATAAAATGAATTAGTTCAATTTATATTGTGCCAAATAGGAGCATACCTATTCTTTACCCTTTGGTCCAGACATAAAGAACATTGACTAATCCTATGCCTGGTTACTGAATCTGCAGCTAGGCTGGGAGGATACCGTCTCTCACTTTGGAGCTCCCACGTTGCACTCGCTTGAGGGCTAACATCTACACTTCAACACCCAAACGATAGGACCAAATTGAGAATTTTAGTCTATTACTCTAAAATCTCCAATTCTATGCCTGATAATTTTATTTCCCTATTTATTTGCACCAAACTTTCAAGGACTTTGACCTTCTTAAATCTTGGATGTAACCTTTACTTTAGTTGTAAAACTAAACATATTTTAAAATCAATTAGTCAGATTGAAAGTAAATTAAGATTGAAGTGAAAAGATCATCACAACTTCTTTAACATTCTCATGACACAACCAATTCAAATTGCCATTTCACAAAATCTCAAGACAAGGAGAAAGACTGAGAAAATTACTTAGAACTCATGGAGAAGACACGACAAAACTTAGAACTTATATATAAAAGCAAAGTCAAACAACTTAAATAAGTAAATACCACTTATCTCTAATTTCTCCATGAGCAAACTCCTTGAAGTTCCTCTGAATCTCTTCCTTTCTTTACAGCACACAGACTTCTTCTTTGAAGCAGCTAGAAGGAAGAAATCTCTCACTTTCCCTCCACTCTTACAATCTCTCAAAGAAGTCCTCACAATACTAAGCCTAAGTTAAACTCTCTACACTCTACAAACAACAAACACTCAACAAACACCACCACGGGGCTCCTCTTTTTTTTCAGCCCAAATGTTTCTCTTAAAGTTGTAGAAGAGTTTTTCAAGAGTTGGCTAAGCGTCTCTTCAAAAATAGACCACATTCAATGCACCTGTTAAGATAACCGCCATTCTCGCCGTCGGCGGCCTCGATGGCGCCGTCAGCGGCCTTCTAGAATATTTGATCTGAACTCTCAGGAAAAAAAGGCACCGTCATCGCCGTTGGGCTCGCTGTCGACGCCCTAGTTCAAATCTTTATATTTTGGTCCTTTTTGCTCAAAATTTGCTCCTTTTTGCATCTTTTTGCTCCAATGACCATAACTCAACATATCTGCAATAAAACATCAAAAATACCCTTCTTTAAAGTGCAATATCGTCAATATTAGTATAAAATAGGTATGAAAATCTCAATATTTTTCTTTAGTTAAAATCCCCCAAACTTAACTATTACTTGTCGTCAAGTAATTTTAGTACTACATAAAAGTTATGATCTATTGTAGTAAAGTTTTAATTCAAAAATACTATAAGTTTGATTTAAGTAAATACCATAGTGAGATTTTTAGAAAAAATTCATGTAAAATTAACTCTGTAGGTACAAGACTATCTAGTGATCAAGTTTAAGAGTTCTAGTTTTCTATTCATTTCAAGAATGACTATATGTTGTAATATCAAGTCACTTAAAATTTTTAAATGTTAGGAACTTCATGAGAACAATACTAGTAAAATATGCTAGTCCATAAATATATGTTCAGGAATGTATTTAGGTTTTCCATTTATGTAGGTCCAAGGGAAGCCAATTTTTTATTAGACATCTTCTCAAGCTTCTCCTCACTTATATATTTTTTCTTTTTTTTCATTTGGATTGCTTTCAATCAT
>NW_018237354.1:560953-562818 GCF_001263595.1 Phalaenopsis equestris | reverse complement strand
ATTGAGCCCCAATCTTTTCTTCTCAAATGAATTTCTAAGATTCTTAATATTTCAAAATATAATTTTCTTTACTTTAAATAATTAACTATAGTCTTATTCTCTTATACTAAATATCTTATTCTACAAAATTAATTTTCCTTACAAAAATATTCTTTTAAATCTATTATGATATTTAAATATCTACAAACTATAATTATCTGAATTAAATTCACTACAAAAAATCATATTTATAATTTTTGAAATTATTAAAATTGAGAACATCTAATAGTTAATATTTTTCTTCCCTCCCCCAAACTTAAATTTTTCAATATGGAATGATATAAGTGGAAAGAAAATTCTAAATATAAATCATACCTCAATACGTTAAGCATTTTCATCATTCTGAATTTTTTGCAGTTCCTTCTTAAAATTTTAACTTCAAAACTAAATATTATACAAACATATAAATCATTAGGAGATTTGTATACATATAAATCATTAGAGAATTTGCTGGGTAATGAAATTTTGAAATAAGTACAAAACTAAATATTATACAAACATAATATTTCGCTAACACATCCACAATACTAAACAAAAAATAATTACAAATATATTAAAATGCAAATGAAAATCACATCACATTATAATTTTTAAACATTTATAACAATAATTAAAAATTATCCAATTGCAACATAAAAATAAAAATGAAAGTACAAACACACAAACATCTATCTCTATTACAAAATTACAAAAATAAAAGTACATCAATTACTATCATATATCAAAGTCCCATACTATATCCTCGTCTCCCTGGTCAGTAGGTGGATTGAGCTGATACTGAGTATAACGGGGGCATTCAGGAAAAGTAACATCAGACTCACCTCTGTAGCGTCAGGACTGAGCTTCATAGTAAGCTATCTCAAAGTCAAAATGCCTCGACTATCATAATCATGTCTACGTTCTAATTCCCCAACTCTTTCATTTAATTGCTCTATACTCTTCCGCTACAAGGTTAACTCATTCATTAAATCATTCAGGGTAGAGGAGCTAGAGGAAGGAAGGTCATAACTAGTAGAGGGGATATCTCTACTAGTAGAAGTTTCTTGGCTCCTCCTGGGCTTCATAGGATAAACCCATTCCTCATCATCTCCAGCTTCCACTCTAGAAAGTTGGCGAAGTGCATAAATGAGGCCAGGATGTCCCAGACCTCCACTTGATTCACTCTTTGTCGTGGTCAATATATTCATATAATAAATTCCCCCCACATTTATAGTTCGATTATTTTAAATACAGAATCATAATAGCTCTATCTCTTATTTCCTCACTATGGTGATAGGTAGGTAACGGAGTAGAAGAAATAAAATAATGCCACGCTTTAGATGTGGCATTCAACATGGAAGCAGAAAAATTTTCCTTTTCTCGTTGCTTTATCTTCTATGTCCCTTTCCCATCAGTGAGAAAGTTGATGAAATCGTTCAATGTGCCTTCCATTGTACAGAAGGTTTCATAATTGCAACTATAGGAGTCTGGGACTTCATAAATGTGTTAATACGGGCGACACTAAACTCAACAGAAAAACCCCTTACTCGAACGGTTCCGTCCTTAGAATAGAACACATTGGCATAAAATTCTTTCACAATATTCATAGCAGCCTTATTGGTGGTATAACATAAGTTTTTCCACCTCCATTCGGTAATAACTCGTTCAACTTCTTCTCCCAGACTCTCAAAAACACGATCTTGTATAGCGATCTTGGATACATTTCTTCCCTTCAAATACTGAAGTAAATCTCGACTGAGCTTTCACATTGACGAAGCGAGACTCGTCAAATTCAAGTCGCCACTTTTGTCGTGGAGCAATGGCAATCTAATCAAAAATATAAAAAA
>NW_018237354.1:558568-560934 GCF_001263595.1 Phalaenopsis equestris | reverse complement strand
AAAATACACTTCAAATACTACTTCAAATACTCAAATAATGGCTTCGAAGAGTGACTCTAAGAGTTCAAATCTAAATTCCATGAATTTCTTCCAAATATTTTCTCCACTTTCTCAATTTTTTGAGATCTTCTCAATGTGAAATAAATTCAAGGTGAAAGGTTGGAGTGAAGCTCTTACTGACCTCTCACCTAGAGATGATAAAATCTGGTGTCTAAATGCTTTGAAATCGCCTCAAATCTAAGATCTTCCGTTCAATCATTCTAAACATAAATTTTAAGTGATTAAATGATGTACTAACCCAAAAAAACATTCACAACACAAAAACTTACTATTATATATAAATTCCAAGAGTTATAGTACACGTTACAAGACACACATAAGTTTGGTATTTTCTCAACCACAATAATCAATTCAGCGTTGCAATCGAAGCCACAACACTCTAAATGCTGAAAACAAACATCATATGCTTAATCTCAACTATACTGAGATCTAAAAGCAAATTTAGAAAGTGACGTAAGCACATAAGTTCAAATCAAATCACACACTTAGACATACAGGTGGCAAAGTAAATCTACTATCTTCCGATTCTGTGCTTGTTTCTCCTCTGATATCACCCATTGATTGAACATGAACGAAGAAGTTACAGAAGGGTCGGTATGGGAATTCCTTAGTAGATTAAATACTTCAGTAGAGTCCTCTTCTATCAATCCCATCTTCCTCATCAATCGCATCAAACTTCCTTCGATACGTCCAGAGTGATTAAAATGCTCTTTCATCCTTCAATCTAAATGATTAAAAAAATCAGAGATATTGTTAATTGCATTCATAACATTTTGCGCCTCTTTCTCTAGTTTCTTGATTCTGCGCAGGATCATTTGTGTCTTGTCCGGAACTAAAGGTTGAATAGGAAGTGAATTCTGAGACGATTGATCCATAGTAATAGTCATATCATTCTCATCTTCATTGGCTGGGAATTTCTCGGTTGGGTCCAAAGGCTTCCAAGGTAGAAGTACTTTTTCCCAATTCTCATAAGATACTTGGAACTGACTGTAAAGTAAGAAAATTGTTAAAGGATGTCCAAGCCCATAAATTGATCCATGAATGATCAAGCCCAATACAGACTTCACAATTATCGATCCAATATCGATTGACAATCCCATTTGGATGCAGTAATTCATAATAAAACTTTCCTTAATAACTTTATCGATACTCATCGTCGGTAATAGTTTTGCAGAATTAAAGAAGTGCGAAAAAGTGCTAGTGTTTTGAAACAGGATTTAGGAGTGTCGCAGAAAAACTAATATACCCATTTTCTCTCATTTCCTAGTCTTCAATCTAGTCCGTGAAATATTGGTAGATCTCATTCGTAGGTTTCTTGTCGGGACAAAGTACAAAGTTGGAATAATGGTAATGGTAGACATGAACATTCTCTATCATATATAACTCATTAATCCATGTAGGAGTAAAAGTTATCCATCTACCTTTCACATAAACGACTCCCTGGTTGATTCCATGCAAATTAACATAAAACTCCTTCACTACAGGAACAACTACGACGGCTGTAGTGTAGCACAATACTTCCCATCGTCGTCGTATAATAATATCTTCAATGGTATCATACAGACCAATAGGATTGTTCAATCCTTGATTCATGAATCCTCTTTCTTTGATCAATCTCCTCTTTGTTAGCACTTTGTTGAAGATTCGCTGCACCTCAGAACTAATGAACTTTCTCCAGTTAAACACTCGAAATCTAAGGTTTTAAGTGGAATTGGACGCCATAGGGATGAATTTGGAGTTTCAATTCATTTCTAGGGTAATACAAACTTAAGAACCAAATTAGGAAGTTTATAGGGAGTAACTCCCTCCTAAAACTGCCAAAAACCGTCATTTTAAACTCCAAAAATCATCATTCTTCCGTTCTCACCGTCGGCGACGTCGATGGCGCTATCAACGAGCCTTTAGAATTAATTGCCTAGACTGTCAAGAAAAACCCATCGTCGGCGGCATCGAGCTGCCGTCAGCGCCTAAGGCAAAAATTTCACAGTTTCGCTCTGGTCCGAATGCATTCCAGTTTTCTCTATGGATCCAATTTTTATGTTGATTCAAGGGTAAATATGAGCAGTAGAGTTCAATACTATCAAAAACTAATGATAATTTCAAATAAAAATACTATAATCACAAAATAAAGATAACTATGGGTTGCTTCCCATAAAGCGCTTAGTTTAACGTCTTCAGCCCGACCTATTCAGGCATTACACAGGTTGACTGACTATTAAAACCTTTTTAAAATTTAGTCTTTTACCCTCAAAATATGGCTTTAATCTGTGTCCATTAAAATATGGCTTTAATATGTGTCCATTTAC
>NW_018237354.1:557443-558388 GCF_001263595.1 Phalaenopsis equestris | reverse complement strand
CTTCCGATCATGCCATAACTTTAGTTTCTCCTTATAAATTCTATCGTTATCATAAGATTATTTCTTAATTCTTCCAATTCATTCATTTGTAGCAATCTCTTCTCACCAGCAGCTTTCAAATTATAATTGAAGTCTTTAATCGTCCAGATTTATGCTCCAATTCTACTGGTAAGTGACAAGTCTTTCCAAAAATCAGTTTGTAAGGAGTCATTCCAATAGGAATTTTATAAGCACTCTTGTCAGCCCATAATGTAGTATCCAGTCTAGTAGATCAATCTACTCTACTAGGGTTTACAGTCCTCTCAAGTATTTGTTTAATCTCTCTATTAGAAACTTCAGCTAGCCCACTAGTTTGAGGGTGATAGGAAGTAGAGATTCTATGAATAATATTAAACTTTTATGCCAATCTCTGAATGTATTTATTCCTAAAATGGGATCCTCCGTCAGTGATAATCACTCTTGACATTCCGTATCTAGTGAAAATATTTTTCATTAAAAATCCCAAAACACTTTTAGCATCACAACGAGGTAAAGCTTGTGCTTCAATCCACTTTGAAACGTACTCTACCGCAATTAATATGTATAAGTTCCCAGATGAAGGAATAAATGGTCCCATGAAATCTAATCCCTAAACATCAAAGATCTCAACTTCTAACATGAAATTCACAGGCATTTTATTTCTTCTAGATATATTTCCTCCTCGTTGGCATCGATCACAAGTTTTTATGTATCTGTAAACATCTTTAAAGAGAGTAGGCCAATAGAATCCAATTTGTAAAATTTTATAAGACGTTTTGTCAATCCCAAAATGTACTCCAAATTCAGAATCATGACATTTTTGAATGATTAGTTCAGTTTCTTCATAAGGTACACATCTTCTCATAATAAGATCCTTACATTGTTTATATAAATAAGGCTCATCCCAAAAATATGCTTTCACATCAT
>NW_018237354.1:554361-557403 GCF_001263595.1 Phalaenopsis equestris | reverse complement strand
AAATATCACTTACAATATAAAATATAATTAACAATATCAACAGACCATGGTATTTTCCACTCATTAATATTTTAAAGTTGTTCATCAGGGAAACTGTCTCTAATTTCATTTTTGGTTTCAGATAATTCATGATATTCTAATCTCGAAAAATGATCAGCAATTTGATTATCAGTTCCTTTTATATCAATAACCACAAAATTAAATTCTTGCATCAAAAGTATCCATCTAATTAACCTTGGTTTGACATCCTTTTTTTGCATCAGATATTTAATAGCAGAGTGATCAATGTGCAGAACACATTTAGTCCCAATTAAATAAGTTCTAAATTTGTCAAAAGCATACACAATAGCCAGTAACTCTTTTTCAAGTTAATTTGAATATCAGTTAATTTGAATATCGTTAAGAGTTTTACTAGCGCAGTATATAACAAAATCTTATCGTACATACATTTGTCCAAGAACAGCTCCTAT
Source organism: Phalaenopsis equestris (assembly GCF_001263595.1). Classification (NCBI taxonomy): domain Eukaryota; kingdom Viridiplantae; phylum Streptophyta; class Magnoliopsida; order Asparagales; family Orchidaceae; genus Phalaenopsis; species Phalaenopsis equestris. The sequence continues at coordinate 556,933 of NW_018237354.1, read as the reverse complement.
AGCATAATCACTAGCATCGCACATTAGTTCAAATGGTTTCTCCCAGTTAGGTGAAACTATTATAGGGGCTGTGATTAGCTTTTCTTTTAATAACTTAAAAGCATTTAAACAATCTTTAGTAAACTCAAATTTCTTGTCCTTTTCTATATGTTGGCATAGAGGTTTAGTAATTTTTGAAAAATCTTTAATATAACGCCTGTAAAAACCAACATGTCCAAGAAAACTTCTAACCCCTCTGACATTAGTAGGAGGTGTTAATTTAGATATAACTTGAATTTTTGCAGGGTCCGCTTCCATACTATTTTATGAACTTTTATGCCCTAACAACATTCCTCCTGCAACCATAAATTAACATTTATCCAAATTTAGAACTAAATTAGTTTTTTTGCATAACTCCAAAACTTTTTCAAGATAAATTAAGCATGCGTCAAATGATATTCCAAATACAGAGAAATCATCCATAAACTCTTCTAATCCATCATCAATTAACTTACTAAATACAGACATCATACATCTCTAGAATGTTGCAGGTGCATTACATAATCTGAAAGGCATTCTTCGAAAAGCAAAAGTTCCAAAAGGACTAGTAAAAGTTGTCTTTTCTTGATCATCAGGAGTAATAGGAATTTGATGGTAGCCGGTATATTCATCTAAAAAATAAAAATATTTGTGCCTAGCAAGTCTATCTACTATTTGGTCTAAAAATGGTAAAGGGAAGTGATTTTTCCTAATGACAGTGTTTAAATTTCTATAGTCAATGCAAATACGCCACCCAGTAAGTTGTCGGATAGGTATTATTCATTAATCTCTTTTGCTTCAATAATCACTCTTCCTTTCTTAGGAATTTCTTAGGAACACAATGAATTTACACAATGAATTTGACTTACCTAAGAACTATTTGAAATAGGATATATAATTCCAGTGTCCAACCATTTCAAAATTTCCTTCTTGACTACTTCTTTCATCATTGGGTATAATCTCCTTTGTGGATCAACTCTTGGTTTATATTGTTCATCTAATATAATTCTATGCATACAGATCGAAGGAATGATTCCTTTAATATCAGCTAAGGTCCAACCAAAAGCTTTCTTATATCTTTTTAATGTATCCAAAAGTCTTTGCTCTTGCAAATCATTTAAATCTGAAGATATAATAACAGGTAATTTAGATGAGTTTCCTAGAAACACATACTTCAAGTGAATAGGCAATATTTTCAACTTAAGTTCAGGTGGTTTTATAATTGACGGAACTAGATTCTTATCAACATTTCTTATAATATCTAGCATCTCAAATCTTTCCTGAACATAATTTAATTTTCATTTTCTATTTCTTCCAAAATAACTTCATTTTTGTCTTCAAAATGTTCTTTCTCTTCAAAATGTTCTTTAAAATGCTCGTGCAATAGAATGGTTCTTTAAAATGCTCGTGCAATAGATGTTCACTAATTTCCATGTGAAAACATTCATTATCTCTTTCAACAATAGGGCATTCATAGATTTTGCAATGTTAAAAGTCTCTTCTTGATCAGTCTCTTCTTGATCGTTAACTCTTGATCGTTAACTTTCATAGTTAATTTTCCCTTTTGAACATCTATCATAGCTTTTCCAGTAGCTAAAAAGGTCTCCATAAAATTATATATATATATTTCTTTATCTTCCTCCATATCTAAAACAATGAAATCCACAGGAAAGATAAATTTATCAATTTTTACTAACACATCTTCTATAACTCCCTTAGGATAAGTAACTGAATGATCCTCTAACTTAAGAGTTATAGCAGTAGGTGAGACTTCTTCTAATCCTAATCTTTTGAAAATTGATAGAGGCATAAGATTAATGCTGGCTCCCAAATCACATAAAACTCTTCCATAATTTTTTTCATCAATAGCACACGATATAGTGAAACTACCTGGATCTTTTAATTTTTCAGGAAGCATTTTCTCAATAATTGCACTACACTCTTCGCTAAGTGTAACAGTCTCATTATCAATGAACTTTTTTTTGTTCAAAATATCTTTCATAAATTTCACATAATTGGGCATTTGCTCTAAAGCTTCTACAAAAGAATATGTACCATTTATTTCTTAAAAATTTCTAAAAACTTGGAGAATTGTTTATCCTTTTTGTGTTGATTCAATCTTTGAGGAAATCGTGGTGGAGGTTTCTCCACAGTAATTTGCATTGGTGTAAGTGGATATTCTAAATCTGGGTATTCATGATCCTTTTCTTTCTCTGTATCGACTTTCTCTTTTTCAATTTCTGTTTCTTTCTGCACTCTTGTTTCCAATTCTTTTCCACTTCGTAATTATATCGCTTTATCTGTTCTTTTCCTTGATCTTTAGGATTTGGTTCCACAGTACTAGGAAAAGTTCTCATTGTTCGGTTACTAAGCGCAGTAGCGATATGCCCCAATTGGTTTTCAATATTCTTGATAGAAGTTCCTTAATTTTGTAACTGGTTTCCTTGAATTTGTAATTGATTTCCTTGATTCTGCAATTGTTGACCCATGTTTAGTATCATCTCTTCCATAGACAACTTCTTTTCCTTAAATTGAGTGTTACTGTTAAATCTTA
>NW_018237354.1:546361-554107 GCF_001263595.1 Phalaenopsis equestris | reverse complement strand
GAATAAGGGTTGTTGGGTCTATTAATCACATTTAAAGTCTCATACAAAGGTTGAACATCCACAAATTGCCCAGATGAATTCTCTTCCATCATAGTACGTGTTGGAGAATAATTCATTCCATAATGATCTAATTTCTTTGATATTGCAGCAATCTGCGAAACTAACATAGATATTGCATCCCGAATTGGTTAAATCTCTCCCAAGCTTCATATATCAACTCTCCATCAATTTGACAAAATGATGTTATGTCATTTCTAAGTTTAACAGTTTTGGATGGAGGGAAATATTTGGATAGAAATTTCTGTGAAAGTATTCCCCAAGTTCTAATAGATCCAGGTGCGAATGAATTCAACCACATCTTAGCCTTATCCTTAAGTGAAAAAGGAAAAATTCTAAGTCTAACAACATCGTTCGAAACTCTATCATATTTAAAGGTAGCACTAAGTTTTAAAATACTAGCGAGGTGTAAATTAGGATCTTCATTTGGTGTACCTCTGAATTGATTTTTTTGTATCATTTAAATAATAACAAGTTTAAGCTCAAATGAATTAGCAGCTACATCAGGATTTTGGATATATAAGTGAATTTCATTTGTTGTAGGATTTGCATAATCTCGTAGAGGTCTATGTTGATGTTCATTTTCTATTCCTTGATTGTTCACATTATTTTCCATTGTGTCATGATTTCTAGGTTCTTTTATTAGTTTTCTAATTCTTCTAACATTGCGTTCTAATTCCGAATCGTAGGGTATAAAATTTTCAGGTCCAAATTTACGCATACAATTGAAATCAGTACACAGAAAAATAGTTAACTAGATATCGAAATAAAATGCAATTCAAGTAAAAGTTTTCTAATAGTCCTAATTTGTCCGTTACTCTAATTATGATTTTCTTACTCCCCAGCAACGGCGCCAAAAACTTGACAGTGACTTTGTATATGCTTAAGAATACAAAAATTTGATATGTTGCTGGAAGATTTAAGTCCCCGACAACGGTGCTAAGAACTTGACAACGACTTTATATATGCTTAAAAATACTATTGCTGGAAGATTTAAGTCCCCAACAACTGAGCCAAAAAATTGACAACGGTTATAGATTTGATAAAAATATGTATAAAATATTCAATAATTGCAAAGTCACACTTATGAATGCACGTATCACTCAAGTAATACAGGGCTCTAATGGAGTTCTGGATATCGATCCCACAGGGAGTAATACCAGAGGCTATGAACTAGGATTTAGAAAATCAATACTTAATCACAACAATGCAGTTCAAATTGCTTATTTGTGACTAATAGACAATTGAAATAAATATGTAATTTTAACAAGCTCTTAATTACCTAATTCTTCGAATAAAGTTTCTATTGTGAAGTTCAATATATAAGAAAACATTCTTCTCCTTGTCAAGAAATTAAAGTGAATGGATAAAGTGAATTAATTTAAATTATATTGTGTCAAATAGGAGCATACCTATGCTTTACCCTTTGATCCAGGCATAAAGAACATTGACTAACCCTATGCTTGGTTACTGAATCTGTGGCTAGGCTGAGATGATACTGGCTCTCACTTCGGAGCTCCCTCGTTCCCCTCGCCTGAGGGCTAAAATCTACACTTCAACACCCAACGATAGGACCGATTTGAGGATTTTAGTCTTTCACTCTAAAATCTCCAATTCTACGCCCGATAATTTTATTTTCCTATTTATTTGCACCCAACTGTCAAGGAATTTGACCTCCCTAAATCTTGGATGTAATCTTAACTTTAGTTGTAAAACTCAACATATTTTAACAAATCAATTGACTAGATTGAATGTAAATTAAGATCGAAGTGAAAAGATCATCACAATTTCTTTAACATTCTCATGGTTCAACCAATTCAAATCACCATTTCACAAAATCTCAAGACAAGGAGAAAGACAGAGAAAACTACCAGAACTCATGGAGAAGATATGACAAAACTTAGAACTTATATATAAAAGCAAAGTCATACAACTTCAATAAGTAAATACCACTTATCTTCAACTCCTCCACAAGTAAACTCCTTGAAGTTCCTCTGAATCTCTTCCTTTCTTTACAGCACACATAATTCTTCTTTGAAGCGGCAAAGAGGAAGAAATCTCTCACTTTCCCTCCACCCTTACAATCTCTCGAAGAATTCCTCACAATACTAACCATAAATTAAACTCTCTACACTCTACAAATAACAAAAACTCAGCAGACACCACCACGGGGCTCCACTTTTTTTTTCGGCCGAAATGTTTCTCTTAAAGTTGTAGAAGATTTTTCTAAGAGTTTCCTAAGTGTCCCTTAAAAAATCATCCACATTCAATGCACTTGTTAAGAGAACAGCTGTTCTCGCCGTCAGCGGCCTCAATGGCGCCGTCGGTAGCCTCAATGGCGTCGTCGACGACCTTCTAGAATATTTGATTCTGGACTCTTGGGAAAAAACTGTCGTCGGCGTCGTTGGGCTCGCCATCGGCGCCCTAGTTCAAATCTTCATTGAACTCAAAATATTTCAAGAGATATTCAAAATGATCCTGATATTCAAAATGATCCCGGGGCATGCGTCGAGCACTTTGAAATCTATTAGACATTCTGAAGGGCAAACTGGACTGATCATGTTTTGTTCTAAAATCATCTACTAAGATCTTCTAAGATTCAATAAAATCATAACTTGGGGTTTGGTAGCCAAACCTTCATTTACTCATGCAATTTAAATTCCTTGCAAAATTATATATATGTCTTGCAAGTACTGACCTTTCAAATGGTGGAACGAGAAGAATCGACAAGTATGCTTTTAAATTAATGCATTTACCTTTCTGTATTTCTTGTCTTGAGCTTACATGCTAAACAACAGTGCCACTCTGCATGAAAACCAAAACTATTAGGAAAGCCGCAAAACCAAAACTAAAGTCAACCAAGATAAAATTCACCGCCACAACATTTAAAATATAAGACTAAATTCAAAATATAAGACAACTCAAAATTTAATCACAAACATCACAATACAACAATTACAACTAAATTTAGACGTCTCTATCAGATGATTGAGAATCCCTTGGAGGAGGTAACCTACGGTTGCTAATGAGATTTCCTGGAACTCATTAAGTTAAGTTTAGTAAATTAATTTGAACTAAATGAATCTGATAGAAAATAGTGGTACCAGAACGAGGGAACTGTATGATCCTAACTAGTGTCGCTCTAATCAATTTAAATATGCCCCATAATATTTAAATGTCCATAACCATAGGGACATCTGATTTGACATCTTAAACTGACACATTAGAAAATTTAAACTTGTCACGATGAGAATCTTGGAGCTAGTATTGTGGGCAGCACGACCATTTTCAACAGCAAGAGGATCTACAACAACATATCTTTCCTTTGAATTAAACAACAAACCATAGTAAACAACAAGCCATAAGACTTTGAGGTAGTTTGCTTATGCAACATAAATCCTCACATCATCTTTAGGCCTTTGTATAGCTATGTTGTACAATCTAAGCCCTAACTCATCTTTGGATTCCGAGGTTGTCGTTTGTCATGACCTAAATCCTCACATCTTCCAGGCTATTCGTATGATTGTTTCACACGAACGTAAGACCTAACAAATAAAATTGACAGGATGAAACATTTAAGTATTTCTCCTCAAAACTGAAGCCAAATCATAGGGTAGCATGGGAAGTCACCGAGGTTCTCCTACATCCCTAGTTCTTTCTCCTTTGGACTCTACAACAAAATGTTTCAAATTGAGTCATTGCTCTTTTACACCTCTTGGTCTGATCTCGTTGAAAAGTTCTATCATTTTGACCTATTTGAAGATAATATTCCCTGATTTTTATCAAGCTTTTTCTTAGGTGACTTCGGTTATCTAAGATGTAATTGACTATAGGGTTTTGCCCTTATAGGAAGCTTTCTGAACCCAGCTATAAACCCTATTTAATTCTTCTTATTAAATAGGGGAACTTGTAGGCAAATAAAATGGTTTCACATATCAAATAGATGTCATATATTTCTTAGTTTATTTGATCGAGACTTACCCTCAAGTCTAGTGTTTATCTTTTGGGATAGATACAGGGTTTGAGGTATAGTGCTCTTTCATTTAAACTATGAAAAATATGGAGTCAGTTTGATTTCTTATTTTTCTAAATTTATATATATGTAAATTAAACGCCTTTCCGAAGTGGACAACGGCATCTTCTTACATAACTCCTAAATGAAACATCAAGTGAATGTCTAAGTACCCCATTCTTGGGAGAGTTGAAATATTAAGGTTCACTGAGCATAGGATGTATTAAACCATTGAACTTAAATTTAACTTCAATGATTAATTGAGCAAAGTAAAAAGTTCAAATGAACTTAAAACATCTCAATGGATTTCAAAAGTTGTTTAAGGTTATGTCCCAAATACTTTTGAAATATTTTGGATATTTTAAAGGACTACTAGACTTATTATTCTTTGCTCAAGAAAATCATACATTAAAACTTTTATGAACCCACTTAGTAATGCTTCAGAACCCGATAATTCACCTAAATCAATAAAAATACTCTACAATACTTATCCTATACGAATTGACCCAATGCTCAAGGATTTGAGTCTTCTCTAAGGTATTTAAATCCTAGTGAGCAAATGGGGATATTTTTTGTGCCACATATGGATCATCGAGCTTTTTTAAGTCTTAGGTCTAGGTGGTTAGGGCAATGACAGTCATGCTAATGTGTGTTAAAACGAGGAATACGGTGAGGGATTTTAGAGTAGTATCTTCTACCTCAAGTGCCTTTAATAAACGGAGAGGATAAGAATTGATGTTAGTATTCGACGAATCTTAAGAAGTTGATTGCCCACGATACACTTAGGTTACTTGTAGTCTTAGCTCGATCAAATTGATTATCTTGTGGACTGCACCACTCTAAAAAATGTTTTAAACAAAAATCTCTTTGCATGATAAAAATAAATTTTATATGCATGAAAATTAAATTTAAAAATGAAAACTTATAAAGGTTCACTGTTAATCACTTGGATGGAAGTTAACCCGTAGATTATTGGGTTGGTAGCTCCCACTTAAGGTCGGGAAGCACTCAGTTCAGCTCTGAGTCCCCACCTTTACCAATGTCGTATACCCAGTTTTGGTCTTCCATATGTGACTACGTGTTTAGTTTTTTTACTCTTGTTTTGTTACAACTGGTTTTTTTGACTTTTTTGTATCGAATGCTCTTGTTTATTATCCTGGAATTTATTTAAATTTTCTACAAATATATTATGTTTTATGATACTAACCATGTAGCGGTAATAGAAGCCTAGGTACGGATTTATATTTTATGAACCCTGATTTTACTTATTTACTTTACAACACTTTCTTACTTGCATTTATTTAATTTACTTGAAAAACTATACCAAAACTAAAAATCACAAAAACATTTTCAAATTTAAACAATATTTTTCAAAGAATAATAATTTCATGACACATCATCTTGAATTTACGGGAGTCCCTTAGATGAGTTAACCCCCGGTTGTTAACGAGATCTCCCTAGTTTAAATTAGCATAACAACTCATTTAGACTAAGTAAATTAAGGAGAAAATAGCGTTACCAGAATGAGGGAACCATGGAATTCTAACCAGTGTCGCTCTAATCAACTTTAACCCTGCCCACCTCCCCATAATATTTGAACGTAACCAAAACATGAAACACATTTGGTAAAACCTTTCGAACCTTAGACTTTAGGACTGCCACTTTAACGAGGAGCTTGGAGTTAACTCCGTGGGCAGCATGACAAAGATGTACAGAAGAACAACTTCAAGAGAGCAAGTGGACCCAAAACAATAAATTTCTTCCTTAAAATTAAATAACAATCCATAAGATTTCAAGGTCGTTTTCCTAGTGCAACATAAATCCTCACCTTATCTTTAGGTTTTTGCACAATCATGTTGTGCATTTAAGCCCTAACACGCCTTAAGCTCCGAGGTTGTTATTTGTTACGACATAAATCCTCATATATTTCAAGTTATTTGTATGATTGTGTAATACAAATGTAAGCCCTAATTAATAAAAATGACAAAAAGAAACATTTAATAATATCTCTTAAAAATTGAAGCCAAACCATATGATAGCCTAAGAAGTCACCGAGGTTCTCCTTAAGATTTGTGACATCCCTTAGTTTTCTTCCTTTGGATTCTATAATAATTTATCCAAATTTGAGTCTTGCCCATTTGACACTCCTTCGTCCGACTTTGCAAGGTCCTACCATTTGAAATTCTTGAAAATAATATTTTCTGATCTAAATCAAGAGTTTTCTTATGTATCCTTGGTCTTTTAAGATGTAATTAACTATAAGGGGTTACTTATAGGAAACTTTAGGACCCAACATAATATAAACCTTGTCTAATTGTTCATACTAGATAAGGAAAAATTTGTTTGTCAACATAAATGGTTTCGCAGACTAAAATGAATGTCATAGATTATTTGACTTATTTAATTGAGCCTCACTAGTAAGTAATATGTCTATTCCTCTTGGTGGATATATCGTTCATGGTGTTGTGCTCATTTATTTAAATTATTGCCTATATGGGATCGATTCAATATCGTATTTTCAAAATTAAACTTATATATATATATATATGAAATCAAAAAATATACATTCCCAATTTGGCGACCGATTCTTGGATTGGTGAGGGGCTCTAGGATGATTTAATTGTTGCTTATGCCTCTCGGAATTATGAGAGGAAAAGGCAGACGAATTGGGCTAACCGGGCGACAGAGGGGGCCAGGGGAGCTGATATCCATATTGGTAGATCGGTCCCCCATACGGAGCACTACAAGAGACTCATAATTTTTTTTCATATATTAAAATCTTAATTCAATTTTTGGAGTAATTTTTTAGGGTTTACCATTTTCGTACGCTATGAAGACCAAGGAGTTTAGTTGTGTTGCCTCCATTGTGGGGCTGCAAGTTCAAACTCATCGACTTCTGAGGACTGGGCACAAGGTCTTAGAGCATTCCCGGTGAGTTACTGTAACTTAAAAATCATAAATTAAAATATATTTTGACTATAAATGTTGAAAGTGTCAATTAAATGTTGGATTTTGTTATCTAGGAAGAGTTTGAGTGGTCTAGGAGAGGCACTTAGCTGCTCAGGCTTATACTTCCTCCAGTAGCAGTGGTAGTCAGTCTACCACTATGCATTCCAAGTACGAGCTTCAGACCCAGGCAGTAGAGAGGAAGAAGGGGAGTATTTATGGCCTTGGAATGAAGGGTATATCCTTCTAGACCAAGCTCTCTCGTGGACCCATTTTTAGTTCCTCAAGCTCCTCACTGCCAGATCTAGAGGGTCTTGTCAAGCAGGTGGCTTCAATGAATGAAAAGATCGACCAGTTGCGTGAGCAGATGTTGGTATGGCTAACATAAAGTCGAGGACGCTAGAGTGCACATAGCTGAGGCCTTATCAGATAGCTGGGGCAAGCAGCCGGTGACATCCATCCTAGAGTAGGAGGAGGAGGAGGAGGATAGAGATGATTAGTGGTTTTTTTAATGCTTTTTTAATTTGAAAATATTATATTGAACATTTATTGTAGAATTTTTAGCTTAGCTTTTCTATTATTATCTAGGACGATTTGTGACAGTATCATCCTTTTATTAATGATACTTTTTAGAGATTTGATATGTGATGTAATTATTGATTATTGTGGTATGTGATGTGGAATGTAAATTTGTGCAGTTTGTGGAAATGTAATCAATATATATATATATA
>NW_018237354.1:539772-545095 GCF_001263595.1 Phalaenopsis equestris | reverse complement strand
ATATATATATATATATTGCATTACAGTTTTGTATTCGATTTGTGTCTGTTTTCGAACGCAAATTATGCACAAAGTCGACAATAATATTTCAGCATGATACGATATTTTCTGACATAAATTCGACGGTAATCCAAGCTAATATTTATCGTTTGATATTTTAAGACGTGAATTTCAATGCAGGCTTCGTATAAACAAATTGGACACTAGTATCTGACGATAATTTACCCAAATTATTTGCGTTAGAATATTTTGATGTAAATTGTACGTAAAAACATGACCGATCCCTGATTTAATGTTAGAAAAAATCAGACTTAAATCAGTAAATTTGACAAAAGTCTACTAAATATTATCGGATCTGCATCCAATTTGCATCAGATCTAGCCGACACAAATATGCTTAGTTCATGTAGTGTTAATGTTCACGTATATTTGGATTTTGGGCATGTGATACCGCTGATTGGTGCTCCATCATGGGTACTATTCTAAGCTTAGATGCATTTTAATTTCATGGTTGGTCACAAAACAATAATAATATTATGTTCTTCAATTATGACTGAACACCATGCTCTAACTTCCGCAACTACCAACGTTATATGACTATGTCATCTTTTCCAAGATTTTCAAATCAACACCTCTCAACCTACAATTTTATTCTATGTTTCATGCTTGAACAATGTATATTAAGATTGAAAATCATTTAATTTGGATGCATAGCAATTAAAATGATATAAAAATCTTGTAAATTCACATACAAGGCTAGCCAACAGACATTCATGACCAAACACATTCTCCATCTCTTTCCTGTATCGATATAATAAGCTGGCACCAGAAAAGGAAATAAGAACCTTCAACCACCACAGAAAAACAGTGGAACAACCACTGACATTGTTCACCAATCACAACATTATGATCATCATAGCACACAACATAAACAATATTCAAAATTATATTATTTGTAATCAACCTCTGTACAAGCTCTCTTTTCCATCTGATATATATATATATATATATATATATATATCTATTTGTGTGTGTGTGCTCATGAACGTGCGCGCCTATATACTATGTATGAATGTAATCATATGACATAAAAACGTGGAAGTTTGGAATCTACTAATAGATGGGTTTACTATTTCTCATTCTGCCTTAGTTTATACCTAAAATGAATACATAATAGTGAAGAGAGAAGATACTTGATTACTTGAGTTTTCATAAATCATACAACTTTCCACTTAATTTGTGTTTAGATAACTCATATTTGAAAATGAACATCAATTAAACCTTTCTTGTTTGGTGTTAGTCTCTGTTTTTTTTTCAAGTAAATTGAACACGTAAATCTGATATCTTGAAAGTCTTCGTTTTATTTTCAACAAATGTGAGATGTTCAAGTTATAGTCGAAGTCTCTTAACTTTTATAATCATTTGTGGAGCAAGATTCATTAATTAGTATTTTTTTTTGTGGCTCTTTCTTTATATCCATACTTGTAACTCTCTTTTATTTAATGGAATTGGACTATAACGTTATTATTTCCCTTAAAAAAAAAAAGGAAATCAGTTAATATATCTTAAAATTTGTAACATCTACCAAAATTTTAAAGTTGATTAAAAAAGCAAATCAGATAATGTTTTAAAATAAAATAAGAGCCGGCTTGGTTGTAGGCGTCCCGTTCTATTAAACAGTAAAATTTGATTAATGCGAGCCACGAAATAATGTCTTCTATTAAGATTTAAAATTCAATTGTACTCTTATAAATTACTAACTTTTCATAGACACGTAAATTTAACTAACAAACGTTCAAACATTATAAAATTTTAGCCCTCAAGTCATTGACGAATTGGAAACCGATTGAAAGTGACTCTAAGATCATTTTAAATATGGAAATCATTTTGATGAAATTATATAGAATATACAGGTGTACATGTTGACAATATTTTTGATGAAGCTATACAAAAGATAAAAGTCTTACTTCTATTAAAATTGAGGTAAGATTTGTAGTCGCTCTCACTAAAATATTACTTCCAGTTTTGACTGCCAAAAAACTTTACTTTGAAATTATCTGCAGTTTAGATTGCAATTACCTCGAAGAATGAGATAGCTAAATCTTGAAAAAGCACTCATCTACATCAATCAGGTACCTTATACTCACGACAGAATTATTTTTTTTCAAATTTTAATTGTTTAAATTTTTATAAAGTATCCATTTACTTGAATTACAAAATTTTTATTCACCCTTCCTTTTTTTCTAAATTTAATTATTTAAATGTTCTTTAAAGTATTCATTTACTTGTATCACAAATTTTATATTCACAATTAATTTTTTTCTAAATTTAATTGTTTAAGAACTTTTAAAGCATTCATTTACTTTCATCGCATTTTAAAATGATAATTTAGTAAGCAACAACAAATATTTGTCCCACTAAACGGAGACGTATGACATGCCAAGACTCGCATGGCTTACCTATGGCTTGAGAAAAGGCTTCATGGCTTGTGTGTGTGGCTTGGCCAATTTTATGAAGAAGGATTTATGAATTTTAGGGTATTTTGTGAAGGATTTCCATGAGTCCAAATATGGGTGAAACCAATCATGAATGACATGGTTTATGGTTTGAGTTTTAATTAAATGGATGAGGGGGGAAATTTCATGCCATGTGGGTTTTGGACTTAAGGAAGTTTGGGAATTTGGCTTGGATTTAAGCTTTTGAATTTAAATAACGAAGTGCTGATTTTGGGCATGGAATTGTTTTTTATCTTTGGATTTTGGTTTGAATTTAAGCTTTTTAATTTTGGATTTGGATTTTCTTCGATGGCAATTCAAATTATTTATGATGGGCTTGGGAATTTTTAAATTGTTATGATGAAACTTTGGAATTGGGCTTCCTGAATTTAGATTTGGCATGTAGATTCAACCTTGGTGGTTTTTTGCCCTAGGGTGGATTTGTTAGGAATTTAGATTTAGGGCGTATGAAAACTGAATTTGAGTTTGGAATTGAGGAAGTCTTACTTTTAATTTATATTTGGGAGAATTTGAGAATTTAGGATTTTTGGTCAATTTGGGTGGATTTGACATGATTTTGTGGATTAAGGTTAATTGCGGTAGAAATTGAGTAAGATTGGATTTGATTTAAAGCTATGGTAAATTTGGAGTGGGTTTGAAGTAAAAAATTAAGTTAATTGGGTAATTTGAAGAAATTAGGACAGATTTGAGAATTTTGGGAATTTTGACAATTTTGGGTATTTTTGGAAATTTGGGTGATTTGGTGGAGGATGGTTATACCTCGTGAGTGGGAAGTGTATGGGGTGTAGTGAGTGTGGCGTGCATGGCCAAACTACCCAGGGTTTTCCTAAGGTTTTATGCTTCTATAGAAACTCATTTTGCTGAGTCTCTACATGTTGGTCTCAACCAAGTCAACCAAATGTAAAGGGTCTTAGACTACCCATTTAAGACTTATCAAACGAGCTAGGAAGTGTTTTGAGTTTTCTAAGTGAGGTGGGCTCCATCACTAGTTTTCAAGTATAGTCAACAGGAAAGTCCTATGACTAGATCCCAAATTTTAGGAAGGAAAACTAGTCCTCACAAAAATTGTGGTCAATAAATGGATCCCGAATAGGTGAGGTAGTTAGTTGTACTATTTTCATTAAGAGCTTACTAAAAGAAGCCACACCAGTCCAAAAATTATTGATGTGAATTAATAATGGAAAGAAAAAACATTCCTTTAAACTTAATTCACATCATTTTTTTCATTATGTGGACCTAAAAAGCATTCCCCAAGTTTATGAAACACCCGATTTAATGGGTCTATCTAGAAAAGCAAACCCCTAATGATATTTTTGTGTAAGCTTATTTAAGGAGTCTAGCAATAGTAAAAAGCTCTAAACATTTAGTAAGGTGGTATGTAGGTACAAATTGAATTTTCTATGTTAGCTAGGTATGTATATACATAAGACTTCAATGTTATGCATGTAAATATTGCAGTTTAAGTATTATGTTTGCACATACATAATATTTAAATTGAAATATTTTGAGCTATATACATATGTATGGTTGTATGCAGGTATAAATTCAAGTTTAGGTGTTAGGTTTTTTATTTTTGTTTTATACATAGCTTTGATATGTTTCTTGTTTAGATTTTGTACATTCCTCATTTTACTTATGTATACCGATCTTGATTATTTTTAGTATTAGTTTTGCTATAGATGGCTGCAGGTGGTGTTAGTGATCAACCACCCTAATGTGTGAATGTAAGTAAAAAAATTGACTTTTTCTTATTTATAACGAATTTTAATGTTTAATATGACAATTAATAATTGGATTTTATTATGTAGGTGGAATACGAGCAGCACCGAGAGGCAGTTTCCCTCCCCTACCTTGAGCATTGTCAACAATAGTGATAGTCAGAATATTACTGCATAGTTTATGTTTGAGCTATGGATGCAAGTGACGGGGAAGAAGAAGGCCGATATCTCTAGCGCTTATGTGGGTGGCACAAGCTTTTCACAGTCACATACTGCGGAGCTTGCCAGGTAGGCTGCTATTATGACTATGGAGGTTCACCATTTATGTGAAGGATAATAAAAACTTGAGTGGAGTTTATCGTGCCTGAAGAAAATTATAGAAGATCATTGGGGCAAGTGAATGGTGACTACTGCAGCCGAGGAAGAAGACAAGGAGGAGGATATAGAGGAGGAGGCCAATCAAGAGGATTGGAAGAATTTTTTATGTATTTTTAATTTATGAAATGTTTTAACTTATATTGATCAGGGTGCAGATGTAAGCTTTTCAAAATTTGGATTTGTGATAGTATCTTCTTTTTCAGAATTTTTAAGAACTCTAAATTGTGATATAGCTATTTATAATGTTGTTATGATGTAGATTAATTGTAAATTTTGTTGTTTTGAGGCATTGCTCTTACTCTCACTTTTCTTATTTTTAAACATAGCCGCCACTTGTGTCTTACAATTACCGCATGACCAAAGAAAAATATGTTGAGATTTTCATACATATTTTATACTTTTTTAATAATAGTGCACTTTAAAGAAAGGTATTTTGGATGTTTTGCTGCAGGAATGATGAATTAGGGTCATTGGAGCAAAAAGATACAAAAATGAGCGAATTTGGAGTGAAAAGGACCAAAATTTGAAGATTTAAACTAGGCCGCCGACGTCGCCCTTGACCCCACCTACGGCGAGTTTTTCCCTAGACTATAGGACAAAATCTTCAGAAGCCCGCCGATAGGGCCCTCAAGGCCGCCAACGGCTAGATCGACAGTTATGCCTACTCAAGCTTTAAAAAAGGCCAAATTTTGAAGGGATGCTTAGGGAACTC
>NW_018237354.1:537596-539076 GCF_001263595.1 Phalaenopsis equestris | reverse complement strand
GGTGCTGAAGTGTAGATGTTAGCCCTTAAGCGAGGGGAACGTGGGAGCTCCGAAGTGAAAGCGGTATCCTCCCAACCTAGTCGCAGATTCAGTAAACAAGCGTAGGATTAGTCAATGTTTTTTATGCCTGGACCAAAGGGTAAAGAATATGTACGCTCCTATTTGGCACATTGTAATTTGAACTAATTCAATTTATCTATCCACTATAATTTCTTGGCAAGGAGAAGGATGCTTTCTTATATATTGAATATCACATTTAAACCTTCATTAGTATCATTCGTTATTTAAGAGTTATTAAAATTACATATTTATTCCAATTTCCTATTAGTGACAGATAAGCAAATTGAACTTTGTTGTTGCGATTAAAGTATTGCTTTTCTAAAATCTTAGTTCGCAGTTCTAAACCACTCCCTGTAAGATCGATATCTAGGACTCCATTAAAGCCCTTTATTACTTGAGCGATACGTATACTTGCGTTGATAAGTGTGACTTAACAATTATTGAATATTTATTACGTCCATATTTATCTTATATTTTTAAGCATATATAAAGTCGCTGGTAAAGTTTTTGGCGCCATTGCCGGGGAGTGAGTGAGTAAAATCACAATTAGAGTAATGGACAAACTAGGATTATTAGAAAATTTTTTACTTGAGTTGCAACTTATTTTTATATTTAGTTAATTATATTATTATGTACTGATTTCAAATTGTATGTGTAAATTTGGACCTGAAAATCTTATACCGTACGATTCAGAATTAGAACGCACTGTTAGAAGGATTAGAAGATTAAGAAGAGAACCTAAAAATTCTGATACAATAAAAAACAACATGAACAATTAAGAAATAGAGAATGAACACCAACCTAGACCCCTGAGAGATTATGCAAATCCTACAGCAGATGAGTTTCACTTATCTATCCAAAATCCTGATGTAGCTGCTAATTCATTTGAGCTTAAACCTGTTATTATCCAAAAGGTACAAAACAATCAATTTTGAGGTACACCAAATGAAGATCCTAACTTACACCTCGCTAGTTTTTTAGAATTATGATCTAGTTTAAATATGACAGAGTCTCAAACGATGTTGTTAGACTTAGACTTTTTCCTTTTTCACTGAGGGATAAGGCTAAGATGTGGTTAAACTCGTTAGCACCAGGATCTATTAGAACTTGGGGAGAACTGTCACAGAAATCTCTATCCAAATATTTCCCTCCATTAAAGACTGCTAAACTGAGAAATGACATAGCATCATTCTGTCAGATTGATGAAGAGTCAATATATGAAGCTTGGGAGAGATTTAAAGATGTTTTTAGGAAGTGTCCTCGTCATTCTTTACCAGATTGGTTAATAATTCAAACTTTTTATAATGGATTAGTGGGATCTCTTAGATCAATTATAGATGATGCGGCTAGTGGTTCTTTAATGTCAAAACCTTTTGATGAGGCTTATTCATTAATAGAAGAGATGGCTACTAACAATTTT
>NW_018237354.1:536935-537431 GCF_001263595.1 Phalaenopsis equestris | reverse complement strand
GCAATTTGTGGATGTTCAACCTTCATATGAGACCTTAAATGCTATTAATAGACCCAACAACCCATATTCAAACTATTATAACCCAGGTTGGAAGAATCATCCAAATTTTAATTGGAATAAAAATTCTTTTACAAATCAAAAATGGGCGAACAACCCAGTGAATCCATTAGGAAATTCATCCAACCAAGGAAATGCTAATTATAGACCTTCTTATCCTCCAGGATTTAACAACAACACTCAAATTAAGGAGAAGAAGTTGTCTATGGAAGAGCTGATATTAAACATGGGTCAACAATTACAGAATCAAGGAAATCAATTACAAATTCAAGAAAATCAATTACAAAATCAAGGTACTGCTATTAAGAATATTGAAAATCAATTAGAGCATATCGCTACTGTGCTTAGTAACCGATCATTAAGAACTTTTCCTAGTACTGTGAACCAAATCCTAAAGATGAAGGAAAAGAACAAATTAAAGTGATACAATTACGAAGTG
>NW_018237354.1:534953-535828 GCF_001263595.1 Phalaenopsis equestris | reverse complement strand
GTTGGACCTTAGCTGATATTAAAGGAATCAGTCCTTTGATCTGTATGCACAGAATTATATTAGATGAACAATATAAATTAAGAGTTGATCCATAAAGGAGATTAAATCCGATGATGAAAGAAGTAGTAAAGAAGAAAATTTTGAAATGGTTAGACACTGGAATTATATATCCTATTTCAGATAGTGCGTGGGTAAGTCTAATTCATTGTGTTCCTATAAAAGGAGGAGTGACTGTTGAAAGAAAAAAAATAATGAATTAATACCTATCAGACAAGTTACTGGGTGGCGTATTTGTATTGATTATAGAAAATTAAATACTGCCACTAAGAAAGATCACTTTCCTTTACCCTTTTTAGATCAAATAGTAGATAGACTTGCTGGGCACAAATATTTTTAATTTTTAGATGGATATACCGGTTACCATCAAATTCCTATTGCTCCTGATGATCAAGAAAAGACAACATTTATTAGTCCTTTTGGAACTTTTGCCTTTCGAAGAATGCCTTTTGGATTATGTAATGCACCCGTAACATTCTAGAGATGTATAATGTCCATATTTAGTAAGTTAAATGATGATGTATTGGAAGAATTTATGGATGATTTCTCTGTATTTGGAACATCATTTAACACATGCTTAATTTAGCTTGAAAAATTTTGGAGTTATGCGAAAGGACTAATTCAGTTCAAAATTAGGAGAAATGTTAATTTATGGTTGTAGGAGGAATTGTGTTAGGGCATAAAATTTTGGAAGATGGCATGGAAGCAGACCCTGCAAAAATTCAAGTTATATATAAACTAACAGCTCTTACTAATATAAGAGAAGTTAGGATTTTTCTTTGACATGTTGGTTTTTACAGGCATTTTATTAAAGATTT
>NW_018237354.1:534424-534887 GCF_001263595.1 Phalaenopsis equestris | reverse complement strand
TGTTTAAATGCCTTTGAGTTATTAAAGAAAAAATTAATCACAGCCCCTATTATAGTTTCACCTAACTGGGAGAAACCATTTGAACTGATGTGTGATGCTAGTGATTATGCTATTGGAGTTGTTCTCGGATAAAGGTACAAAAAGATTTTTAAAGTTATATACTACGCTAGTAAAACTCTTAGTGATGCACAAATTAATTATACTGTTACTGAAAAAGAGTTACTGGCCATTGTGTATGCTTTGGATAAATTTAGATCTTATTTAATTGGAGCTAAATGTGTTGTACATACTGATCACTCTGCTATTAAATATCTGATGCAAAAGAAGGTTGCTAAATCGAGATTGATTAGTGGATACTATTGATGCAAGAACTTGA
Source organism: Phalaenopsis equestris (assembly GCF_001263595.1). NCBI lineage: Eukaryota > Viridiplantae > Streptophyta > Magnoliopsida > Asparagales > Orchidaceae > Phalaenopsis > Phalaenopsis equestris. The sequence goes on along the minus strand of NW_018237354.1, from coordinate 534,511 downwards.
TCTTGTGGTTATTGATAGAAAGAGAACTGATAATCAAATTGCTGATCATAAATCGAGATTAGAAAACCATGAATTATCTAACACCGA
>NW_018237354.1:525266-534381 GCF_001263595.1 Phalaenopsis equestris | reverse complement strand
AGTTTCCCCAACTTTATAATATTAATGAGTGATGAGTGGAGAATATCATGATATGCTGATATTGTTAATTATATTGTAAGTGATATTTTGCCACCTATGCTGATATTGCGACAACAAAGAAAATTCATTGATGTGCGAAAGCATATTTTTAGGATCAGCCTTATTTATATAAATAATGTAAGGATATTATTATGAGGAGATGTGTACCTTATGAAGAAATTGAGCTGATCATTCAGAAATGTCATGATTCTGAATTTGGAGGACATTTTAAGATTGATAAAACTGCTTATAAAATTTTACAAGCTGGATTTTGTTGGCCTACTATATTTAGAGATGTTTATAGATATATTAAAACTTATGATCGAGGTTAATGAGTAGGCAATATATCTAGAATAAATGAAATGCCTCTAAATTTCATATTGGAAGTTGAGATCCTTGGCGTTTGGGGATTATATTTTATGGGATCGTTTATTTCTTCATTTGGGAACTTATATAGATTAATTGCTGTAGAATATTTTTCTAAGTGGATTGAAGCACAAGCTTTACCTCATTTTGATGCTAAAAGTGTTTCAAGATTTTTAATAAAAAATATTTTCACTAGATACAAAATGCCTAGATTGATTATCACTGATAGAGGTCCCATTTAAAAATAAATACATTTAGAGATTGGCAGAAAAATTTAATATTATTCATAGAATCTCTACTGCTTATCACCCTCAAACCAGTGAGTTAGCTGAAGTTTCTAATAGAGAGATTAAACAAATACTTGAAAAGACTGTAAACCCTAGTATAATCGATTGGTCCATTAGATTGGATACTGCATTATGGGTTTATAGGACTGCTTATAAAACTCCTATTGGAATGACTCCTTACCGACTGATTTTTGGAAAGACTTGTCACTTACCAGTAGAATTGGAGCATAAAGCATATTGGGCAATTAAAGAATTTAATTATAATTTAAAATATGCTGGTAAGAAGAGATTGTTACAAATAAATGAATTAGAAGAATTAAGAAATGAATCTTATGATAACGATAGAATATATAAAGAAAAATTAATGTTATGGCATGATCAGAAGATTAACCAAAAGAACTTTGAACCAGGACAAGAAGTTTTGCTTTACAATACTAGGCTGAAGTTATTCCCTGGAAAATTGAAGTCTCGTTGGTTAGGGCCATTTACTGTGACTCAAGTTTATACTTACGGAGCTAGGACACAGATTAAAACCATATTATGAGAGTAAAAGACCAAATTTTAAAGAGATTTTAATGATCAGTCAACCTGAGTGACACCTAAATAGGTCAGGCTGACAACTTTAAACCAAGCGCTTTATGGGAGGCAACCCATATTTATGTTTACTTTATTCACAATTACAGTAGTTTTTATTTGAGATTATTTCTAGTTTATGATATTAGTTTATGGTAGTATTAAGCTCTACTACTTTTATTTACCCTTAAAACATCTTTAAAATTGTATCCATGAAGAAAAATTAGAACGCATTCGGATTAGAGCGAAACTGTGAAAATTTTGCCTTGGGCGCCGACGTCGCCATAGACGCCGCCGATGGTGGGTTTTTCCTGAGAGTCCGAGAAAATTAATAAAGAGGTGCGCCGACAGCGCCATTGAGGCCACCGACGGCGAGATCGGTGAGATGACGGTTTCTTGTGTTTGAGTGGCGGTTTTTGACGATTTTTGGGCGGGAATTGTCTTTTTAAACTCATAAATTCAATTTCTATGTCATTTTTTTCCCTCCAAGAACGAAGTGAAACTCTACCAATTTCATTCCTATGGCATCGAATTCCCCTGATAATCCCAGAATGCGAGTTTTCAATCGGTAAAAGTTTATTAGTGCGGAAGCGCAACGAATCTTCAACTAGTTGCTGACGAAGAAAAGATTAATCAAAGAATGAGGATTTGTGAATCACAGATTGAATAATCCCACGACGGATATTGAAGAAACGATAGTACGGCGAAGATCGGAAGTGTTGTGCTACACTACTGCCGCCGTGGTGGTTCTAGTGGTAAAAGAGTTTTATGCAAATTTGCATGGAATCAACCAAGGAGTTGTTTATGGGTGAGGGAGATGGATCACTTTCACTCCTGCACGGATCAACGAATTATATATGATAGAGAATGTTCCTGTCTGCCACTATTCCAATTTCATCCCAATAGGAAACCAGAAGAATGAAATTTACCAGTATTTAACGGACGAAACTGACGATTGGAAAATGAGAGAGAACAGGTATGTTTGTTTTTCTGCAACACTTATGAATCTTGTTTCAAAACATTGGTGCTTTTTCATTTCTGTGAAACTGTTACCGACAATGAAGATCGGTAAAGTTTCTAAAGAAAGTGCCATTTTGAATTACTGCATCCAAAGGGGACTGCCGATCGACATTGGATCTATAATTGTCAAGTCGATTTTGGGCCTGATCGTTCACGGATTCACTTATGAGCTTGGACACCCCTCCACAATTTTCTCACTTTGCAGTCAGTTCCAAGTGTTCTATGAAAATTTGGAAAAGGTACTGCTACCTTGGAAGCCTTTGGACCCAACTGAAAAATTCCCATCATTTGAAGATGAAAATGACATGGCCATGATAGTTGATCAATCATCTTAGAATTCACTGCTAGTTCAACCCTTAGTCCCTGATAAGTCTTTGGTGATCCTGCGCCGAATCAAGAAATTTGGAAAAAGAGGTCCAAAATGTCATGAATGCAATTAATAATATCTCTAATTTCTTCGATCATTTGGACTGGAGGATGAAGGAACATTTCGAACATTCTGGACATTTAGAAGATAGTTCGATACGACTGATGAGGAGGATGAAATTGATAGAGGAGGATTCTACCGAAGAATTTCCATTCTGACCCTTCTACAACCTCTTCGTTCATGTGCAATCATTGGGTGATCTCAGAGGAGAATCGAGTACCGAGTCTGAGGATTAGTAGATTTATATTACTACCTATATGTCTATCTATGTATTTTGATTTGAACTTTATATTTACTTTGCTTTAGAATTATGCTTCTAAATCTTTGTATAGTTGAGACTAAGCATAGGATGTTTTGTTTCAGCATTTTGAGTGTTGTGGTGTGGATTGCGACGCTGAATTAATGTATTGAGATTGAGAAAATATCGAACTTAGGTGTGTTATGTAACGTATACTGTACCCCTAGGAATTTATATATAAATGTGATGTTTTGTGTTATGAAAGTTTATATGTGTTAAGTACATCATTTAGTTATTTAAAATTATGTCTATAATGATTAAATGGATGTCGTTTAGGCTTGGAATTGATCGAAATCGCAAAAATCCAGAATTTGGACAAAATCAATAGAGCACGCCGACGACGCCCTCGACGCCGTCGAAGGCGAGATTTTCTTGAGACTTAGGATTTTAATTCCAATAGAGCGCGTCGACGGCGCCATCGACCCTGCCGACGGCGAGCTCACAAAAAACAACTTTAACCATGATTTTGACCAGTCAACTGCCACTATTCATCATCCCCTTCCTCCTAAAAATGCCATTTTCAAAATAAGGATTGAGAGATCTTGGATTAGGAGGCGATTTCAAAGCTTTTTGACACCTGATTTGATCATCTCTAGGTAAGAGCTTCACTCCAAGCTAAAAATATTTGATTTCCACCATGAATTTCTCCCCCATTGAGGAGATCCAAAAAATGTGGGAATGTAAAGAAAATTTGGGAAGAAATTCATGAATTTTATAGTTGAACTCTTATAATTACTATTGGAAGCCATGATTTACATATTTGAATTAATTTTTGGAATTTTTCTATAATTTGATTAGATTGAAATGGCTCCACGACAAAAGAGACCGGTTGAGTTCGATGAGTCTCACTTTGTCAATGTGATGGCTCAAACAAAATTTACTTCCATATTTAAAGGAAAGGAGTGCATACAAGATCAAGTTTTTGAAAGTCTGGGAGGACAAATTGAACGAGTTATTGCCGGGCAGAGATGGGAAAACTTTTGTTACACCACCAATAAAGCGGATGCAAATTTTGTGAAGGAGTTCTACACCAATGTGATTTATTCTAATGACGGAATCATTCAAGTGCCCCTGTTGAGTTTATTGCCGCCCGCATCAACACTTTTTATGAAGTCCCAGACTCTTATATCTGCCAATATGAATCCTTTAGTACAATGGAATGCCCCCTCAATAATGTGATCATTTTTCTCACTGATGGGAAAGGATCATAGAAGATAAAGCAGCGAGAACGGGTAAACTTTTCTGCTTCCTCTGCTTCCATGCCTGAATGCCACCTCTAAGACGTGACACTATTTCATTTCCTCTACTCTGTTGCCGATCTATCACCATAGTGAGGTTACTAGAGATAGAGCTATTTTAAATTTCTGTATTCATAATAGTAGAACTATAAATTTGGTGAGAATAACTCTTAAGAATATGTTGACTATAGCAAGGAGTGAGACTAGTGGAGGTCTAGGACATCCTGGACTTATTTATACAATTTTTAAACTTTCTGGAGTAGAATTTGGAGATGAAGAATGGGTTTATCCTACGAAACCTATTATTAAAGCTAATTTGAAGACTTATGAATCTCATGAGAAATGGAGAACTGGGAGTAGAAGTCAAGAATCTTCTACTAGTAGAGATGTCCCCTCTACAAGTTATGACCTTTCACCTTCTAGTTACCATACCCTCTCTGATTTGATGAATGAGTTGACCTTGCAGCGAAAGAGCATAGATTGCAGCGACTTGCAGCGAAAGAGCATAGAATTGATAAATAAAAGGATTGGAGGTTTAGAACGTCAACACGATTATGATAGTGAGTACTTGCAGAGGTATTCAAATTTTGAGGTAGCCTATTATGAAGCTCAGGCCCGACACTACAGAGGAGAGCCTGATGTTATGTTTCTTGAATGCCCCCAATATACTCAATATCAACTCTGATCAAGGCGATGAAGATATAGCTTGGGATTTTGATATAGAATAAAATTGATGTACTTATGTTTATATTTCTATTTTATGTAACTTTTTTGTAATAGAAATGGATGTTTATGTATTTGGACTTTCATTATGTGTACTTGGATAATTTTAATTTTTATAAAGTTAGTGTGGTAGTTAAATGTGCATGTGTAGTATAATAGATATTGAGTAGAATTGTGGATTGTAATGTGATTTTTATTTCACATTTTTAGTTTTAATTGTTTGCTTCACTGGACCTACCTAAGGGGAAAACTTAAATACATTCCTGAACTTATGTTATAGACTAGGCGTTTTACTAGTAGAGTTCTCATGAAGTTCTTATCTTTTGGATATTCTAAGTGACTTAATATTGCAACATATAGTCATTCTTGAAATAAATAGAAGACTAGAACTCTTACAACTTGATGACTAGATAATCTAGAGGCTACAGAGTTGATTCAATTACTTGAATTTTTTTCTGAAAATCTCACTATGATATTTATTTAAATCAAACTTATAGTATTTCTGAATTAAAATTTTACTGTGGTAGATCATAATTTTTATATAGTACTAAAATTACTTGAGGACAAGTAATAGTTAAGTTTGGGGGATTTTGACCAAAGGAAAATATGTTGAGATTTTCATACTGATTTTATACTATTTTAAATGATCTTTCAATTTATGATCTTTTCATACCGGTTTCTGTTGTTTAAAATATTGGGGCTCAATGATGTAAAAACTATGAAATATTTATAAGGTAAAGAAATGCGCTGAGTTTTAAATTTAGAGAAAGAAAAGTGAAGTTCAAAATCATTAAGGCTATCCAGATATAGTAATCCTCACTTGAAAAAGAAAAAAGAAAGGATTGAAAACAATCCCTGAAATGAAAAGAAAAATATGTAAGATTGAAAACAATCCAAATGAAAAAGAGAAAAGAAAGAAAAAATTATGGAAGTGAGGAGAAGCTTGAGGATATGCCTAATAAAAAATTTGCTTCACTGGACCTACCTAAGGGGAAAACTTAAATACATTCCTGAACTTATGATATGGACTAGGTGTTTTACTAGTAGAGTTCTCATGAAGTTTTTATCTTTTAGATATTCTAAGTGACTTAATATTGCAACATATAGTCATTCTTGAAATAAATAGAAGACTAGAACTCTTACAACTTGATGACTAGATAATCTGGAGCCTACAAAGTTGATTCAATTACTTGAATTTTTTCTGAAAATCTCACTATGATATTTATTTAAATCAAACTTATAGTATTTCTGAATTAAAATTTTACTGTGGTAGATCATAATTTTTATATAGTACTAAAATTACTTGAGGGCAAGTAATAGTTAAGTTTGGGGGATTTTGACCAAAGGAAAATATGTTGAGATTTTCATACTGATTTTATACTATTTTAAATGATCTTTCAATTTATGATCTTTTCATACCGGTTTCTGTTGTTTAAAATAGAGAAGAAAAGATTGGGGCTCAATGATGTAAAAACTATGAAATATTTATAAGGTAAAGAAATACTTTGAGTTTCAAATTTATAGAAAGAAAAGTGAACTTCAAAATCATTAAAGGCTATCCAGATATAATAATCCTCACTTGAAGAAAGAAAAAGAAAGGGTTGAAAACAATCCCTGAAATGAAAAGAAAAATATATAGGATTGAAAACAATCCAAATGAAAAAGAGAAAAGAAAGAAAAAATTATGGAAGTGAGGAGAAGCTTGAGGATATGCCTAATAAAAAATTTGCTTCACTGGACCTACCTAAGGGGAAAACTTAAATACATTCCTGAACTTATGATATGGACTAGGTGTTTTACTAGTAGAGTTCTCATGAAGTTCTTATCTTTTGGATATTCTAAGTGACTTAATATTGCAACATATAGTCATTCTTGAAATAAATAGAAGACTAGAACTCTTACAACTTGATGACTAGATAATCTGGAGCCTACAAAGTTGATTCAATTACTTGAATTTTTTCTGAAAATCTCACTATGATATTTATTTAAATCAAACTTATAGTATTTCTGAATTAAAATTTTACTGTGGTAGATCATAATTTTTATATAGTACTAAAATTACTTGAGGGCAAGTAATAGTTAAGTTTGGGGGATTTTGACCAAAGGAAAATATGTTGAGATTTTCATACTGATTTTATACTATTTTAAATGATCTTTCAATTTATGATCTTTTCATACCGGTTTCTGCTGTTTGTAATTCATACTGTTATAGTGGAAGCAGAAATCCTCACAATTTATACTTTTTGTATCATTGATAGATTCATTTCCCACAAGCAACCCATCATCAATATCGCAGAGATTATTAGAAGCATGTACGATGAGTCATATATGTCATGGAAGCAGAAACCTATACTCACTCGACACTTGTGGTTCAGGGAGTTTGAGATAAGATTTTATAATTTGAATTAAATTTATAAATTTGTTTTATTTTTTTTTGTTCTAACATAAGGATTATATTTAATGTTGTAAAGGTCCTTCACCTGACTCCTAGAGCACACCAGCAGATCCAGCGAACTATCGTAATTCAGGGCAGGCATCAACTTGCTGACATGTTCACAATAGCTCGTCTAAGAGTCAGGCGGCATGCCTAGATTGGTTAGGGGCTCTAAGATGATTTGATTGCTTCTTGGGTCTCTCTTGATTATGAGAGGAAGAGGAGGATGAATTGGGCAAACCGAGCAAAGGAGGGGGCTAAGGGAGGTGAGCTCCATATTGGGAAATCGAACCGCATACGGAGCACTACAGGCGGCTGATAATATTTTGTCATATATTAAAATCTCAATTCAATTTTTGGAGTATTTTTTTAGTGATAACCATTTTCGTACACTACAATGACTAAGGAGTTTAGTCGTGCTCCCTCTGTTGTGAAGTTGGTTGTTCAAAATCACCAGCATCTGGAGACTACTCATAGGGTCTCGGAGCATTTCCAACGTGTTACTGTAAGTTAAAAATCATAAATTAAAAGTTTATTTTGACTTTAATTGTTGAAAGTGCCACTTAAATGCTGGATTTCATTATGCAGAAGGAGTTTGAGCGGCTCTAGAAGAGGCACTTAGCCGCTCAGGCTCAGACTTCCACTAATAGTAGTGGCAGTCAGTCTACCACTATGCAGTATGAGTACAAGCTTCAGACACATGCGACAAAGAGGAAGAAGGGGAGCGTTTATGGCCTTGGATAGAAGGGTATAGCCTTCAAGGTCGAGCTCTCTCATGGAACCGTGTTTAGTTCCCATAGCTCCTCACAACAAGATCAGGAGGTTCTTGCTAGGAAGCTGTCTGCAATGAACGAAGAGATCTGCGAGTTGCGTGAGCATATGCTAGAAGGCTAACATAAAGTAGAGGACTGTATAGCGCGCATGACTAAGACCTTAGCAGATAGTCGAGGCAAGCAACCGATGACATCCATTCTAGAGGAGGAGGAGAAGGAAGAGGAGGAGAAGGAGGAGGAGGATAGAGATCATTTGTAGTTTTTTTAATTCTTTATTTAATTTGTAAATATTATATCGAACATTTCATGTAGAATTTTTTGGGTTAACTTTTCTATTATTATTTAAAACATTTTGTGATAGTTTGTGTTGGTTATTGAGTTGTGATTATGATTATTGCTTATTGTGGTATGTAATGTGGAATATAGATTGTGCAGATTGTGGAAATGTAATCGACATTTAAAATTTTTTTTCTGTATTACAATTTTGCATTTTATTTGTCTGTTTTTGAACGTAAATTTTGACAAAAACTCGACAATAATATTTTAACGTTATACAATATTTTCTGATGTAAATTTGACGATAATCCAAACTAATATTTATTGTTCAATATTTTAGGACTGTCGGCGCTATTTCAGGTTTATTTGTGGGGAGTTGCCCATAAGAAGCTGTCGGTTATCGGAATCGAAATCCCGTCGCCCACTTCGGAAGGACGTTGAAGTATGAAATCAAAATGACCCCATATTTTTCATAGTTTAAAATGAAAGAGCACTGTACCTCAAATCTTGTATCTATCCCAAAGGATAAACACAAGACTTGAGGATGAGGCTCGATCAAATAAATTAAGGAAAGTATGACGTCCGTTTGGTCTGCGAAACCTTTGTATTTGCCGACAAGTTCCCCTATTTAATATAAAAGATTAAATAGGGTTTATATTAA
>NW_018237354.1:522096-524600 GCF_001263595.1 Phalaenopsis equestris | reverse complement strand
TTTAAATTTTATGAGGGCATATTAAAGTTCATTAGAGCGACACCGGTTAGGATCCTACGGTTCCCTCGTTCTGGCATCACTATTTTCTATTGGATTCACTTAGTACAAATGAACTTACTAAACCCAACTTAATGAGTTTCATAATTTCATTTAAACCGTGGGAAGCCTCGTTAGCAACCGTAGGTTACCTCGTCCGAGGGATTCCCGATCATCTGATAGAGACGTCTTAATTTAGTTGAAGTTGTGGTTTTGTGTGATGTTTGTGATTAAATTTTGAGTTGTTTATATTTTTGAATGTTGTGGCGGTGAATTTTGCCTTGGTTGATTTTAGTTTTGGTTTTAGGTTATGGTTATGGTTAACATGCAAGTTTATGTAGGTAAATTCAAGCACGAAACATGTAACGAAAAGACAGAAGAAAAACGGTACTATAAACTGTAAAAGCGTACCTGACGAGTCCTCTCGTTCCACCACCTGAAACTTATAATGGATGTTAAGGCAATTTATGAAGATCAGGAAAGGTAAAATTTTGGTAATTTTCCTAACCTTATGTCATATCTTGGTGATTCCTTAAAAGTTTAATTAAGGATGATTTCATTGAGAGAAGCATATTAAGTGTAATAGGTCTCTAAGGTATCCAACAAGTTAAGAGGGGGAAACAGGTCCATGCCTCTCCCTCACCAACTAGTTAAAAGCCTCGAGTCCATTTAAAATTTTTATGTTGCTTAATGGTTCATCCTGTGAATACCCTTATTACTCAATGAACTCTGATGTCTCAATTATCCCAGAGAATAGGGTAATTATCATTTATCATTTAATTTGAAAATTATGTGGGTGAAGACCCTTAAAGGGGCAAGTTAGTGTAATTTGAGCACTTAACCAAATTATTAATCCTAATTAGACTTAGTGGTGTTTCAAAGATGTTTGATATAATTATGTTTATTTCCTTAATCCTCTTTTAGTAAATTTTGATTTAGCCTAAGTCACCACTAAGCCCTTAAGTCCTAGGTGAGTGTCTAGGTGAGTGTCTTAAAGGGTTAAGCTTTAAGTGGTCATGATCCATGATTTGAATTTTATTTGAAACTTTAGGTGTTCATGATTCATAAATCAAGATAGGGGAGAAAATCAAGATAGGGGAATTAAATTGATTAATTTTTGACTTCAAAAGTCATACCCCTAAGTCCAGTATCATTTTATTTTAATAAACTTCCAAATTTATTAATCTTAATTTTTTTTTTAATGAGGAAAGTTAAATTGGGTTCTACCAATTAACCCCTTGTGTTTCAAGCATAAAATAAATGGATTAAGTTTAGAGGTTACCCATTTTCCCTCCTTGAATTAAGCCTAAATGTTAATTAAGGCAAAATTTCCAAAATTACACATTTGCCCCTAAGGCTCTAACACTTCATAATTTATCAAATTCAATTCAAATGACTTTGAAATTTTTATCCTACCCCATTCATGGCTCAATTGAGACATCAGAGGAGAAAATGTGATTTTTCAAAATTTAATTTAATTTACATAATTATTTTAATGCAAAAATAGGATTTTCCAAAGAAAATTCCTAACTTGACCAAGGTACATTATAATCCTTTGAAATTTTTACTGGAAGTAGACCCAGACCAAAGAAGACTTCGAGCAAAATTCCATGATTTATTGAATTCTCTGTGATTTATTAGAATTATTTTAAGTTCTGGGCTATTTAATAAAAATAAAATATTTTAGGTGGTGAAAATTAAGTTTTATATTTTTGAAAAAATCTCTCTAAGGTTAAAGAACTCAGAGGAGCAAAGTTTATATTTTTTTGATTTTTCCTTGATTTATTGGAATTAATTTAGTGAAAACTCTTTTTTAGCCTGTTAAAAAATTATTTTTAAGCTTTGAAATTCAATATCTTTATTTAAAAAATCAGGAAAAATATTCTAATTGTTCCTAAGTGATTAGAAAGCAATTTAGAACATTTTCATGAGTTCTTTTGTTTTTGTGATTTTTATGGGTTTTTAATTATTTAAATATTTAAAATAGGTTAAAAATCAAGTTTTTATTATAAATATTATTTTATTTTTAGAAACACCCGTGATCACAAGAGAACTCAAAAAACTATATTTCATAATTTTTGGAGTTATATTTTAATTTTTTAAAAATCATTTAAGTGTTAAGAGTTGTATGTATCTTTAAAAAATCAATTTAAGTTATTAAATGGACTCAAAATATTTTGAAACTTTTATGATGAGTTCTCTGGATCATAAATCACAATGGAAATAAAAAATCAAGTCATTTAAATGTTCATATTTCCAAAATCAATTGTCTTAGTGATTCAGTATTTGGAAAATCTAAGGATGTTTTAAATGACTTGACCCATGAAATTATTTCCAAAGGTTTCTCTAGTCATTGTAGACTTTTCAAAATTTTCTTAGAATTTAATAGTCAATATGCTAATTTCCATGATTATTTTAAGGAAATAATGTGAAATAACTTGAAAAATATGGATCTCTCTGTATAGGAA
>NW_018237354.1:520773-521827 GCF_001263595.1 Phalaenopsis equestris | reverse complement strand
GTGATTTTTCTACACAAAGTTATGGATTTTCTAAGTTAAGGGTATTTAAATAAACAGGAAAAAGCCCTATTTATCTATTTAAACAACACATGCTGACTAGATCCTAGGCAACTCCGAAGGCATGCGTGGCGCGCTGTGGTTGGATGTTGCCGTCCACGTAGCTACTGACTCAGCCCGCGGTTATCTCCCGAAGCGCTGTCCGGCTTGATCTCCTCCAACTGTTTGATACACGCTCGATCGAACGGCTCCCTGTCATCGTCCCCGATAGAATGATCCCGTACCCGTCCACACTTTGCTCTGAGAAGGGAGGCTTTGATCAGAGGTGCTCGGCACGTTTGTTGGGGTCTAAGGAGGCTAGAGATTGAGTCCTTGGTCTTGGTGTAAGGCCTAGGTATGAATTCGACCAAGCTCAATTTCAGGTGTTTGTCTAGAGCTATGGTAGAGGTTCTGTGGAAGAAGGATTTGATGGGGCTTTGGCTTCTTTCACTGTTGTGAAGGTGTGGGCACAAGAAATTGAAGTTTGGTGGAATGTGGAGGTGTATTGGGCTCTGTCTTGGTTTCCGGCAGGGTTTCAAGCTCAAAATTGAGCTCCAGAAATAGGATTGGGTGAGGGAAAATGGTTGGAATGCACTGACGGGATCTTAGGGAAGCTATGGGAGAGGAGCTCTTCAATTTGATTTGGATGAGCTGGCCTCTAGGTTTGATTTGGGTGAGGTCCCATGGGAGTGGCTCTAGGTTTTGGGCTTCTCCGGCCACTAGGCTGGCCGGCAGTCCAAAGGGAGGTGGCTAGGAGCTTAGGGAACCCAGAGGAATACATCACAACAATTTAATGCAGATGTGCTTGGATTTGGCAAAGATATCTTAAGCATGTGCATTTTTGGAAATAAGATCCCTTAATTTGGGGAACCTTTGGTCCATGGCTTGATTTAGGTGGTTCTATGGTATTTTGACTGGTCACTAAGTCCAACTAATGTCTGTGGTGGAGTTAATTTGGTGGCTTTAAGGTGGTTAGGTCACATTTAGTGCATGGGTCCAAGTGGGTGCAAATGACCAA